>NC_134485.1:374262024-374339560 GCF_040206685.1 Ascaphus truei
GATGGGAGGGGGGGAGAGTGGACAGGAGGGGGGGGTAGAGTGGACGGGGGGGAGAGTGGACAGGAGGGGGGGGTGACAGTGGACAGGAGGGGGAGTGACAGTGGACAGGAGGGGGGGTGGCAGTGGACAGGAGGGGGGGGGCAGTGGACAGGAGGGGAGGCAGTGGACAGGAGGGGGGGGCAGTGGACAGGAGGGGGGGCAGTGGACAGGAGGGGGGGCAGTGGACAGGAGGGGGGGGCAGTGGACAGGAGGGGGGGCAGTGGACAGGAGGGGGGTTGGTTTGCTTTAAATTGACGGGTCCCTCCTCTCCACTCCCCCTGTATCTTTCTCCGCTCCTGACCCCCCCCCCATGTGTAGCTCCGGTCCCCACTCTACAGTGTCTGAGACAGAGTGTAACACACACACACACACACACGCACACAGACACACACAGAGTGTCCCACACACACACTGTCACGCTGTGACACACACACACACACACACACACACACACACACTCACTCACTCACTCACTCACACACACTCACCTCTCCTTCTGGCCGCCGCCATGTTAGTAAGTCCGCGAGGGAGGAAGGTTCCTTCCGTCCGCCGCCATTTTAGGTGCCGCGTGGCAGCGGTAGGCTGCCCTGGCCACTGCCTGTCCCCGCGCCAGGGAGGTGAGCGGGAGGTGAGCGGGAGGTGAGGGGAGGTGAGCGGGAGGTGAGCGGGAGGTGAGGGGAGGTGAGGGGAGGTGAGGGGAGGTGAGGGGAGGTGAGCAGAGGTGAGTGGAGGCAGGGGCAGGCTGCCCTGCCCACTGCCTGTCCCCACGCCGGGGAGGTGAGTGGAGCGGGAGGTGAGTAGAGGGAGCGGGAGGTGAGTGGAGGCAGCGGCAGGCTGCCCTGCCCACTGCCTGTCCCCGCGCCGGGGAGGGAGGTGAGTGGAGAGGGAGGTGAGTGGAGAGGGAGGTGAGTGGAGCGGGAGGGAGTTGAGCGGGAGGGAGGTGAGTGGAGAGGAGGTGAGTGGAATGGGAGGTGGAGGGAGGTGAGTGGAGAGGGAGGTGAGTGTGATGGGGGGGGAGAGGACAGAGAGAGAGAGGTGTGTGTGTGCGTGTGCGTGTGTGTCTCTCCCTGTGTGTCCCTGTGTGTCCTTTGGCCCGGTCACTCGCCTCAGGCCAATGAGAGGTGTGCGGGGGCGGGCGGGCCAAGGGACCAATGAGATTGCCGCTAGGGACGCAGACATACAGTGCTTTCAGAAATATATAGTAGATATATATATATATATATATATATATATATACACACAAAAATATTAACCGGTACCTCAAGGCATGGCTCAGTGAGTAAAGACACTGACTGACACTGAGATTGCTGCAGGGGAGCCTGGTTCAATTCCCGGTGTTGGCTCCTTGTGACCTTGGGCAAGTCACTTTATCTCCCTGTGCCTCAGGCACCAAAAACATAGATTGTAAGCTCTATGGGGCAGGGACCTGTGCCTGAAAAATGTCCCTGTAAAGCACTGCGTACAATTAGCAGCGCTATACAAGAACATGCTATTATTATTATTAAGGCCAGCTAGTAAGCCCCTGATGTAAGGGAGCAGGCAGTGCTCCAGGGAAATATAATAATGTAAAGAAAAAAGAATCCCTTTAGGGAGCAGTGTGGTTTACCAAACAATTAATAAAATATATTTTTCATGACAAAAATGATAAAAACAAAAGACGTAAATTTTGAAAGAATCACGGGGACACCCTGACAAAGACCCTGAATGAGCCTAGATATGCAGTAGCTAATAAATATCTCTATGGCAGAAAACTCACATAAATTGTCTCTGGGGTGATAGTTGGGATTGGTAGTAAAAGAGGAACAGCGACTGACTTTTATAGCAAACCGACCTCCCAGGGCGGTCCCCAGTATTTCTGCCAAACAGATGAGTGGTAGAGAAGACATAAGGGGAGAGGATGATGACTCCCACAGATGTATACTTGAAAGGAATACAGAAGAAAAACATGTCAAATATAAAATAAATACAAGGCTACCAATACAGTTGAAAAAATGCTAATGACACTACAAAAACATAGAAAAACCCAAGTAGTCATTAAGGCCCCAAGGATACATGGATTTTAGCAAACCGATCCATCTGCATTCGCTACGTAGCAGAGCTTGTTCTATATCTCTGCCACGTGCGCCTAATGTAACTTTCTCAATAGCACATACGGATAACAGTGTAGGATCTGAATTGTGCTCTGTGAGAAAGTCTGGCAACCACGGTGATCTTTTAAAAGCATCAAAGTCTCTTTTGGCATTTTTTATGTTATGTGTGTGTTCAAGCACTCTAAATAGGACTTCTCTTGTAGTCATCCCTACATATATGAGACTGCAAGGGCATGTAAGATAATATATTATGCCCTTAGTTCTGCAGTTCATACAGTTTTATAATTCATAAGGATTTGAGGTTTTTTTTATGTTTCTTTATTCAACTATAGTGTTGACTTTTGATTGGCAGTCTTGACCCAATTAGCCAACACGCTCAATGTTTCCCCTCCTGTATGTGAGTGCATCATCTTCTTTTATGGATGGCGCATTAAGTGTAGGCACATCTATTCATTGATTAATCGGATAGTGTATACCAATCTAAGTTGATAAGAAGGTATACTATCTAGTAGCCTTACTATTCAGGCTTGGCGGTGTGACTTGACTACAGTGGCAACTTAGTTTTACAAGTGTCCAACTATCATAGAGACAGTTTGTGAGTTTTCTGTCATAGAGATATTTATTAGCTATTGCATATATGGCTAATTTAGGGTCTTTGTCTGGGTGTTCCTGTGATTCTTTAAAAATTTCTGTTTTTGTTTTTATCATTTTTGTCACTAATAAAATATATTTTTCATTGTTTGGTAAACCCGAGTGCTCCCTAAAGGGATTCTTTTTTCCTTTTTTCTTAACATATCTATCTATCTATCTATCTATCTATCTATCTATCTATCTATCTATCTATCAAAGAGGGACAGCACTGACTCCATAGTGTAAATAGTAAAGGGTTTTATTATACACGAGCTAAAATCAGGTCACTCAAAGCAATGGGGTAGATCACGCGCATTGGAACTATGCGTAGGTCTCCTGTTGATTGTCTGCCGGTATGGACCTGAATCTCGTAGCTGGAGGCGTGTGACAATACTCCACATCCGGGTACGTCCGATGATGTGCGTCCACACAACGGTCCACCGGCACGGCGGTTTAGCGCTCTCCTAATTTCACTGCTCTCTCCCGTAATAACAGAACAATAATATTCTCTCTCTCTCGTGCTCACCCTCTCTCTCTCACCCTCACTCTCTCTCACCCTCTCTCTCTCACCCTCACTCTCTCTCACCCTCACTCTCTCTCACCCTCACTCTCTCACACCCTCTCTATCTCACCCTCACTCTCTCACCCTCACTCTCTCTCACCCTCTCTCTCTCACCCTCTCTCTCTTTCTCACCCTCTCTCTCTCACCCTCTCACCCTCTCTCTGTCACCCTTTCTCTGCCACCCTCTCTCACCTCTCTCACCTCTCCCTCTCTCTCACCCTCCCTCTCTCTCTCTCTCTCTGTCTCACCCTCTCTCTCTCACCCTCTCTCTCTCACCCTCTCTCTCTCACCCTCTCTCTCTCACCCTCTCTCTCTCACCCTCTCCCTCTCTCTCACCCTCTCTCTTTTAGTAGACAACGAGTAGTTTATTGAACAGTATACGGAATGATCATACAGGCGACTTTGCAAGGGGAGGGCCCAAGCAGGCTTTATATACACTTTTCATATTCATAGTCTAACCTTGGTTAATAGGCAGATTATGATGACGTGACACATTCATTCGGTAATCACGCAGGCAACTCCCTATTCTTTTTTTTTTTTCAATCTTTTTTATTGTTTTCACAACACAGTAACATCACTTTAGACATTGATCTTCGCATCACCAGGTATATGTTCAGTGTAACATTTGTAGAATATTTAACATAATAAAAAGCCTGGCAGTTCTAATACAGAGCGTACTACAGTTCTAATACAGAGCGTGTACTATAGCAGCTTTGTGAACACATCCTGTGGGGCGTGCTTGTAGTACCTATAAAATAGGAAGAGGTAAAGAAAGAAGGAAGAGGAGGACCTGAGGGGTTGGGAGGGGGGTCAGGGGAAGCAATCTAATTACCCGATACTTAAGGTTTTAGAAGGGATTCTCTTGATATCGTTCCGCGAGGTTGTCTATACTTCGGTCATCTATGTGTTGTCTTATTTCTTTCTCTGGGATAGGGTATTTTACTCTAGGGACCAGGGTTCCCATATCTTGTCGAACTTGTCAAGGGAATGGTTTAATTGGGCTGATAACTTTTCCATTAGTGTAACGTTGTTAACTCTTATAATGACTGTAAGTCTAGATGGGGGGTTTATATTTTTCCACGCGGCTGCTATAGAGCAACGAGCCGCTGTGAGTATAAATGATATAAGTTTGCTTATTGGAGTTTGTAGTTCCTCTATTGGTTTTGCTAATAGGAATGTCAGCGGGTCTATAGGTATCCTCAGATCTGTGCTTTCGAATATCAGGCTTTGAATCATGGTCCAAAATTTCTGTATTCGTGGGCAATCCCACCAGATGTGAACCATGTCCCCTCTCATACCACATCCTCTCCAGCAGAGATCTGGTGTTCCTGGGAAGATGTGGCTCAATCTACTCGGGGTTAAGTACCATTGAAATAACATTTTATATATATTTTCTTTCGTGACTGTACAAATTGATGTTTTAGATACAGATTCCCAGATATCCCTCCAGTCGTCATTATCTATTTCTATATTTAGGTCTTCAGCCCATTTCCGCATGTAATTGTGGGAGACCTTCCATACATAGTTTTTCAAAGTTCGACAGGGTATTACACTGGCGACACACTTTATTTGAGCTCGGCTAGTCCCACGAATTCGGGTATACCCGGGTGTATTGAGGTTTGTGACTGTTTTCTGCCCGAGTGCATTGCGTTATTTTCCAGGCAGGGATTGAAGCATTTTATTCCCGCTGGCTGCAATACTGCACAGTATATATATATATATACTGCATTACAATTCATGAATTTATGCCATCTGGTAGACACGCGAAGCATTGCAGCCTATTAAATCCTAATCATTATCATTTAACAGATCAGCCGCCCGTCAGCCAGGCATGAACCCAGGCTGGGAAGGCAAACGCAACGGGGCTTGTCAGAGGTGAGGAGCGGCGCATTCCAGGTATCTGCCAGGTACATACTGGGTATTTGCTCGAATAAAGTGTGTCGGTGCAGTACATTTGGAATTCTGAGAGAACTTTTGGAGGAAGTGTCGGATCTGTAAATAGCTAAAGATTGGGACGCTCTGTCTGTGGGGTTTTTGTTTTAGCTCCTGATATGAGAGAATCTCTCCTTCTTTGATAAGATCTTTTGCAGCTAGCATGTCCATACTTCTGAGTCGTTCCACATATTTAGGGGAACACCCCGTGGGAACCTAGGATTATGGACAATCGGAACCAGGCTGGAAGGGTGGGTGGAAAGGGAGTATCTTTTTTTGCTTTTGGACCAAATGTCCCATGTGCACCTCATTGCCCCAAGCTTAAATCTTCCCGTGGGGCTCTCCCCCTCCCCGGAGCTCCAAAGTTCTGCTGCTAGAGTGGAAGGGCCCACATCGGCGGACTCGATCCCCAGCCAGCCACAAGTTGCTTGGTCACAGTTTTACATCACTGCTTGTTTTAGGTGGGCCGCATGATAGTATTTGATAATATCAGGCACCCCCATGCCCCCCTCCGATCTCAGTGCTAGCATTACCGATCTTGCAACCCGCAGTCTTTTGTTCTTCCAAATAAATTGAAAGATTCGGTTTTGGATATTTTTGAGGTCCCTAATCGGGACTTTTATTGGAAGGGTTTGGAAGAAGTACAACAGCCTAGGCAAAATATTCATTTTTATCGTCGTTATCCTTCCAATCCACGATATTTGATAATCGTTCCAGGACTGAAGATATTTTTTTCAAATAGGGGTTGTAGTTATATTGGTATAATAAATTGTATGTGTTTGTTATGTAGATTCCTAGATATTTGATGGTCTAGTTGGGATTGCAAATTTGGCAGAGATATCAATGGGTTGGATAGTGATAGAATAATATCATCTGCGAATAGGGAGATCTTACAGTTTGTTTCGGCTATCTGGATACCCTGGATATTTATATCATCTCTGATTATTGCCGCCAGGGGTTCGATCGATAGTGCGAAGAGGAGGGGGGACAATGGGCATCCCTGTCTAGTTCCGTTTTTAATTTTGATGGGGTCTGAGTCTCCTACTGGGAGTTTAACATAAGCAGTGGGCGTCCTGTAGAGGGCTATAACGCCCTCCAGGAATGGGCCAGAGAAACCAAATTTTAGCATTGTCTGATCTAAAAATGCCCACTTAATTCTATCAAATGCTTTTTCAGCGTCTAGAATTAATAGAATTGCCTTTGTTCCGGTCAGGTGCACATGGTCCACAATATCCATGACCTTACGGGTGTTGCCTGAAGCTTGTCTGCCCGAGACAAAGCCCACTTGGTCCGAATGTATAAGTTTAGGGAGTATTGGGGTTAATCTATTCGCTAGAATTTTGCTGAATATTTTCAGATCTGAGTTTAACAGAGAAATAGGTCTATAACTCCCACATTGAAGAGGATCTCTGCCCTCTTTATGGATAATCGCTAAATTGGCCATTGAGATTGACGACGGGATTTCCACACCCTCCAGGAAAGTGTTAAACATCTCGAGAATATACAGCGACAGCATCGCTCTGAACTTTTTGTAATACAGGTTGGAAAAGCCGCCTGGGCCTGATGTTTTATTAGTCTTAAGTTGGCTTATTACTTCTTCAAGTTCTTCCTGAGAGATTATTTTGTTTAATATCTGCGTATCTGTCTCTGAGAGTTTTGGAAGATTGCATTTTTTAAGATATTTGCATATTGCCTCAGACCCTGTATGTCCTCCCCGGTTAGCTTCTAGATGATATAATTTGGTATAAAAATTTGAGAATTCTTTCGCTATTTCTTTATCTTTATATGTTGTCGCTCCTGTTTTAGTGCGGATTGCTGGGATTTGAGATTTAACTCTCAGACCTCTTAGTTTGTTGGCTAGGAGCCTGTCTGCTTTATTACCCTTATCGTAGAACCGTTGGTTTGTCCATCTTAGCGCTCTCTCTACGTCATCTATTTGTATTTTTTTGAGTTCCAATCGAGCTCTTTCTACTAATTTGTATAATTTTTTTGAGGGGTTCTGTTTGTGTTTTGTTCGATGTGGGTCAGATTATCCGCTGCCTCTTTGTATTGTTTTAATTTCTCTTTTTTTTATATGCTGCGATAGAGATGAGGTCCACTCTGATTGATGCTTTGTGTGCCTCCCACAGCATTGCCGGGGAGGACACTGAGCCTTTGTTTAACCGAAAATATTCTATGAGTTTTTGTTTAATTACACTCTCTGTCTCTTGTGAATTTAACAGGGAGTCATTTAATGTCCAGGGGTATCTACTGTTTTTGCTAAAAGGCATAGAGAGCGCTAATTCGATAGGGGCATGGTCCGACCACGATATAGATCCTATGTTAGACTGAGCGGATGCCTGGACAATATTTTTAGTACCTATGAAATAGTCAACCCTCAAGTAGGACGGATGGGGGGCTGAGAAAAACATATAGTCTCGCTGACCTGGGTGCTGGGCTCTCCAAATGTCCACCAGCGAGAAGTTTTGCAATAATTCTTTGAACTCCTTTGCTTTTTTAAGGGTGGTTCTGGAGTGTTTAACTCCCGTGGGTTCTGATTTATCTAATTCTGGGGTACTTGCCATATTGAAGTCTCCGGCTACTATCAGTGATGAGAAGGATATCGGGTCTAGGGATTGGTTACTCCCTATTCTAAACCTATCATTTTAAAGGTCACTAAATTTAGCTGTGCACCTCCTTAAGTTCAGAAGAGGAAGGTACAAGGTCTGAACCCAGGATTGGGCAGAACCCAGGCCTAGTCCCACCTCCTCCCCTGTCACTCAAGGGAACTGCTTCTGTGGGGAAAACCCATAATCATTGGTCCTGACACTGCCTGCACTGTTACCAGGGCTTGCATGTCAGGGAGGGCAGACTGGTAGCCAAAACCAGACATGGCAACAGGTAAGACAAGTTTGTCTTACGCATTGTAACCCGATTTGTCTGCTTTCTACAGTATGTTCACAATGAAAAGGCAGCCATCAAGATGAAGCTCTGAAACCTAGAGGGAGGGATTAAACAGCAGAACAAAAGGATGAAATAGCTGCCCTTAGAGGCTCTGTTCTCCCTAAACACAGGCTTGGCTGTTCATGCTACCTGATACAGCAGGGCTAAGGCATTAACCCCTTTTACATAAAAAAACAAAAATAATTTAAAAAGGGATATATTTCGGGCATTATTCACAAATGACAGTAGCTTTATCCTTGTGCTGTATTGCTGCGGCAAACACACAAGGGAGGCTCTTACGGTGCTCACTTGCATGACTAGCTATGATATCTGTGGGGAGTCCTGGCTAGACATGTGGATGCACTCTTGAGAATTGTATTGTCTTTATTGGGTTAGGATCTCTTAACATGTTATCGGGTACAGTACCGGCCTCTATCTACTGTATATATTCTTACAATATATCTTTCAGGAGGGGAACAGCATAATAATATGATTTTCATATACTGCACAGTTTTGCAATGTTTTGAAGTCCCCGGCAAAAGAGTTTAAAGCAATATCAACATTTTGTTGGTAGTGCAACAGCATGAAGGAGAGGGGGAGGGTACAGAGAGGGTAGCCCAAAAGAACCTATTTGCACTCACTATTTCAAATAAATGGTTAGGAAAAATTTAATCCCTGGGAGGAGCCCATGCACCATCTAAAGATATATCTGCTTTAAAACATTTTATTGAACATTTATGCAAAGACAATTACCAATTAATGGGTTAAAAATATTCAGGGGGTGAATGGGGATGGAGGGTGGTGTTTGAAGTGCCTCTTGTATGTGTAAAATACTAATATACTTCAGGTAGTACTGTGGCACTGATAGTGGGTTCGCGTGTAGTAAATGCTACAGCTGTTCCCTCACTTGGATGTGAGTCCTTCCCTATTGCTCACATGGAGCTGGGGAGCAGGTGTGTATTTGTATCTTGTCTCTTATGCACTCACTGCACAGTGACATTCATTGTTGGTTGGGGAATGTCAAATAGGTACACGTTTACTAATACCAATTCATGCACTCACTGTTGCCATATGACACTGTAGTCTACTGGTAAGTATGTGCTGTATCAATGCATGTGTGCTGAGACCCTCATAGAGTAGTTGGATATCAACTCCTGCGGCTCTAAGCCGCTTGTTGCGTCACCCTGCACTTGCTGTTAGTGACCCGGTCTCAGTATACCCTTTGAGATGGTATCGATCAAAGGGGAGCAGTCCTGTGGAGAGGATACTATACAACCTGCTCACTCCGTCTCTTCGTCTTACAATCACCTCTCCGACCCCGCACCACCTGATGACGTCATAGCGGAGACATCTAAGAACGGAACCGACGCACGTTTCGCGCCCTCTGGCGCTTTTTCAAGGTAATGCAGGTACATGCAACAGCATGCCATGAATGCTGAAAGAGTGCCGGTATCTAGTTGACACTCTTCATGAAGCCTATTTGTTCAGCAATTTATATACCCTCATGTGCACTGTTCTTCAAAATATATTAATTTATTTCTACTCTGCTATTACTGAACTTGTCATGCCCTTACCATTCTGCCAATTCCCCCCTCCCTTATAACTCATTCCCTCTCTTGTCTCCAGGACTTGTCTTGGTCTGGACCCCGCATCTTGAGTTCCATGCTCTGCTGCATGAGACCCTGCCTCCCCCATCACACATATTGTAAGAGAGCTTGCCTGACATCTTCCAAGTATTCTCACCCTCCACCCGCCCTCCCCCCCTCCACCCCTCCACCCCCTGCTTTTACCATGCCACCTGTCACCCAATGCCAAGGGAACAGAATCCATGTCCCAGTTGTTCAGGTCACAGAAGCTTCTAAATCCATAATAATAATAATCTTGTTCAATATTTGTATTTATATGAGCTGCCCTGTTAAAGATGCATCGCCTCTGGAGTTTGAGGAAACCAAAGCTATATTATAATAATTCAACATTTTTTTTGAGAAGTTGTTATATGCATTTAATTAACAGACAGAAATACAATATGTTCTTAATGAGAAACAGAGGTTTGTAAAAAGGCAACATCATTTTGCACATCAATTACCCCGGCTTGCACCTTGAAAGGGGATTCTGTGTCTAGAAAATGGAAGCTCTTTGAAAAGCGACACGTGTGTGAAAAAAATAATAATTATGCTCTGTGTCATGTCTGAACTGCCATTCTTGTGACAGCTTAATTGAAGGCAAGCATGTCTGTCATTTCCATGGTTAGATGAGCAATTGCCAGCTAGATGAATTAAAAGCGGCAGAACTCACGGCACGGAGCCTGCTTACTGCAAGTAGTGTTCGTATTCACATTGTTTGCGCTCGATTGCTTTTTATTCTAGTAAATCTAATTAGATATACACTAGTATTATGTGGCGCAATGACGACAATACTGCTACTGTAGATTGGTGCACAATTTGCAAATGACTGTCCTCTAAAAGCTGCGGGATCCTTGTTTTATGGGGTGAGGGTATCTTCTAATCCTTTTTATACAGCGTGCACTATGGGGCATTGGAGCAATGTTAATTGTGCGAGACACACACATTACAGAGTGCATTGCACATAGCAAAGGGTAGCAGATGCGATTACCCTCATTAACGGGAGTTAATGCAAGAGATAATGTGTGCATTCTAATTAACCCTCGTTTTCAGTATCGCTACGGTGCAATAACGCGTCAGTGATGGCTATATTTATGAAGTGGTACTATGGCATGAAACACCGTTCAATTAAATCTGCTGTAAGGATTCTTATGGTACTAGGAAGAGTCTTATGGCTTAGCACCGCTTAGTAAATATGGGCCACTTTCTTTCATCACAGTCCCTTTTAGAATTGACTTTGAAGTTGAGAAAACAATGTTACATGTAGTTAAATGTTATTTCTCAATGTTTGTTAATGAAGCAGAGGTGGAAGTGTACTGGTAGTGGCATATAGAGTAACACCACTTGTGACTGACCAACCCAGAATATATCTACTTTTCTTACCAATATATTTGATATATCTTTCTAAAATATAGTCTAAGGAACTATGATCATCTTAAAAAAAAAAACCCCCATTGATTTAAAAAAAAAAAAAAAAATATCAGACTCGGTCCACTACTTTTTTAGCCACTTCAACCACTGGATCATTATGTATTTAGTTTAAGGACTCTCCATGTTGTTGGCTATAACATTATATTATATGTGATATAATAGGAGCAGTTCCAATGGATGGTGCCAGGAATCAAGATCAGGAGACTTTCTGAGGTTCCCTACACTGGCGGCTTTCTGGAAACCAGGGGCTTAGTCATACATCTCTACTATAGGGAGGGTTCAACAAGGGACGCTCTGGTCCTAAATTCTTCTGCTGACACTCCTCTAATCTCAAATTCTTGCATATGGGCAACATTGGAGCTAAGTACCTTGATGCATTTACTGTACACGGAGATACAAATAAAAATAAAAATGCTTCTGTTAGTATCAATTTAGCACCAAGCGTGCATTGCACTTACAGTAGGAGTACTCCTCAAACTAACATTTTAGGAATACTCTTAAGGATATACATACTCCTCATATTGACACAATGACTAAAGAACATACAGTAGTAGTACAGTACAGTACAGTAGTAGTAGTACAGTAGTAGTACATTCGATGGGTGGCCTATCTGGCCTATCTCTAACATCAAGGTGTCACTGGTTTTTTTGTTTGCCTTCCTCTGAATCAATATACTATAAATACAAATATAGGATAAGTATCTGTCGTCTAAATTTAGCATAGGTTGAACATGATTGACATATGTCCTTTTCAACCTCATCTACTATGCAACATTTCCTATATACCCCATGAAGAAGGGCTACAGTTTTATAATCACATTGCCTGAAATAAAATCTGTACAGTATTGTACATGTACAGTACCACCCTCCCCCCCCTTTGGGACCTACTAGTTCTATAAGGGGTTAATGGCCCCAATGGGTTAACCTGGTGGGCTCTCTCAGGTTACTCCCCTCCCCACCATGTGATGCAGGATAACTATTCAGAGGAGATTGCCACTCCCTTGTATGTCATGTGACCGCGATGTCACCATAGGGAGGAAGAAGGGTGTATATAGCTCCACCCAATGTTCTACAAGCAGGTTCCTTAGAGTTCTGATTGGGGCCCTCAAAGTGAGTCCTGTATATATGTTTGTGTGTATAGTTAAGTGTATTAAGAAGTGTTCTGTCACTGTTGGTTGTTTTAAGTCCGGAACATGCTCTTAAGTATGCACCAGTAGTAATGGTCCGAGAATGTTCTCACTATTGAAAAAGAGGAAGTGTGCTTTTGGGAAGGAGTTCTCAGCATTGTAAATCCAGAGTATGTTTGGACCGGCCCATCCAGAAGGTTCCTAATTCAATCCTGATCAAATAGCTATGGAAGAAGTATGCATTACATAGCAATGGGTTACTAATCCAGCACCCTGAAATATATTTCTGAAAGGACCATCCTATACGTGGCATTACTAACTACTCAAGACACAGCTAATTTACCCCTTACTATGGGTAACAAGTATAAGTACCTCCCCAGCGTAGGAGTGAGAGCTTCCTGGGGGAAAGTCCTGAGTACAGTAATACGTTTTGCCACAAGTTTTCTGTCAAGTGCAATGTATGTCAATAACTGTTGAGCGTTACAGACGGATATCAAATAAAGTATTGTATGTATTGTATGTATGTCATTATTTATATAGTGCCATAAATGTACATAGCGCTTCACAGTAGTAATACATATCATATAAATAACAAATAATATAAATCAGGTCATGGGAATAAGTGCTTCAGACATAAAAGTAACATTAAGGAAGAGGAGTCCCTGCTCCAAGGAGCTTACAATCTAATTGGTAGGTAGGGAGAACATACAGAGACAGTAGGAGGGAATTCTAGTAAGTGCGTCTGCAGGGGGCCAAGCTTTAAGTATCATGTGTTCAGGATTATCCAGTGCTATTCATATGCATTTTAAGCAGATGTGTCTTAAGGTGGGTCTTAAAGGTGGATAGAGAGGATGCTAGTCGGGTATTGAGGGGAAGGCATTCCAGAGGTGCGGGGCAGAAAGTGAGAATGATTTAAGGCGGGAGAGAGCTTTAGATACAAAGGGGGTAGAAAGAAGACATCCTTGAGAAGAACGCAAGAGTCGGGATGGTTCATAGCGAGAAATTAGGGCTGTGATGGAAGTAGGGGCAGAAGAATGTAAAGCTGTAATCGAGACGTGAGAGAATGAGGGCCTAAGTCAGAATTTTAGCAGTCGAGTAACAGAGGAAAGGGGGTATCATAGTTATATTGCGGAGGAAAAAGCGACAAGTTTTAGAAACGTTTTGAATATGAGAGAAGAATGAGAGAGAGGAATCA
This sequence comes from Ascaphus truei, assembly GCF_040206685.1. Taxonomy (NCBI): domain Eukaryota; kingdom Metazoa; phylum Chordata; class Amphibia; order Anura; family Ascaphidae; genus Ascaphus; species Ascaphus truei. Next base: position 374,275,574 of record NC_134485.1, read on the forward strand.
AGTGTAACCCCTAGGCAGCGTGCTTGGGCTACTGAGTGAATGATCATATTTCCAATAGGAAAGGTTGAAGGAGGAAGTAGGGCCAGGTTTGGGAGGAAGTATAAGGAGCTCTGTTTTTGCCATGTTAAGTTTCAGTCGGCGGATGGCCATCCAGGATGATATTCCAGAGAGGCATTCAGAAACTTTGGTCTGTATAGCAGGTGTAAGGTCAGGGATTGAAAGGTAAATATGTGTGTCGTCAGCATAGAGGTGATATTTAAACCCAAAAGATGTGATTAGGTCACCTAGAGAGTGTAAAGAGAAAATAGAAGGGGTCCCAGGACAGAGCCCTGGGGTACCCCCACAGAGAGATCAATAGAGGAGGAGGTGTTAGCAGAAGAGACACTGAAAGTACGATGGGAGAGGTAAGAGGAGATCCAGGATAGAGCTTTATTCCGAATACCAAGAGTATGGAGAATGTGAAGGAGAAGAGGGTGGTCCACGGTGTTGAATGCTGCAGAGAGGTCGAGTAATATGAGCAGAGTGTAATGACCTCTGTCTTTGGCAGCATGGAGGTCGTGAGCAGTGCGGAAGCCAGATTGTAGAGGGTCTAGAAGAGAATAGGTGTTGAGAAAGTGTAGCAATCGAGAGAATACAAGACGTTCAAGGAGTTTGGAGGCAAAAAGGCAGGAGGGAGACAGGTCGATAGTTAGAAGGACAGGTAGGGTCAAGCTTGCTGTTTTTGAGTAATGGTATAACGGTTGAATGCTTGAAGGAGGATGGAAAGGTATCAGAGTAGAGGGAAGAGTTAAAGATCTGTGTGAGCATAGGGCTTATAGAAGGAGCAAGAGGTTTTAGGAGATGGAAGGGAATGGGATCAAGAGGGCAAGTGGTAGAGGGAGAAGAGGTGATCAGCAGTGACACATCCTCCTCCGAGATAGCGGAAAAAGAGTCAAGAAAGGCAGGAGGAGAGTTGGGAAGCAGTGTGGGATGGGAGGAGGCAGCAGATGGGATGTTCTGACGTATGGATTCCACCTTTTCCTTAAAAAAGTCAGCAAACTCCTGAGGTGAGATGGAGGAAAAAGAGGAGGCAGCTGAGGGTGGTCTGAGTAGAGAGTCAAAGACAGAAAAGAGTCGGCATGGGTTAGACTTGTGTGTGTTGATTAATGATGAAAAGTAGGTTTGTTTAGCCTGAGAGAGGGCAGAGTTGAAACAGGACAGCATTAATTTGTAGTGAATAAAGTCTGCGAGCGTATGAGATTTCCTCCAGAGGCGTTCAGAGGAACGAGTGGAGGAAGCACTTATTATGTGTTACAAAAGTTCCTGGCGCCCATCGTTTTTCTATCTGCTTCTTCACACCCAGCCTGCACCTATACAGCACCCTGAACAGGAGAGACTGAGCACTGTCAATGTATACAGTCAGTCTGATGTAATCTCTTTTTGAGCCGGGCAAGGAGGGTTACATACATGTATTCACTGGATGAGGTAAAGCATGAACTGTGACTATGTGGGCCATCTGTGTTATAATTTTCTAAAGTGCTTCCACGGAATAACTGATTTGTGTTTGTCAAAAGGATTTACGTGTGTCAGCTACATATGAAATTCAGAAAGGTTTTATCTGCAGGATGATCCATTTGGTTCACAAACACAGTCCATGCACAATCTTAAGGAAGCATGCTGTGCTGTGTCAGTGATGTTTTAGTAGCTCCCGACGCTCTGATACCCATGAGAACCTCTGGATTACGGTATGATCCCTATTGGTATTAAAACTGAAGCTGCTTTGTAAATTAAAGCTGTTTTTTTTTTTTCCATTTGTGGTTTTAAACATTCAAAACTGAACTAAATTAAAAATCCTTTGCTTTCAATAAATCTAGTAAATATGAGACTCTGGAGAACCAGGGAATAAATTAGAACAAGAATAATATATGTTGTCCCTTGTGGAGCTAATATTTGTATATGCACGTTAATAAATCCAATTTTGTTTTCAAGAAATGTGAAATTTGCACTTATTACTTCTACATTCCAAGACTAGTTTTTTTGTGTCTAACCAGTTATATTCTATAGATTAGAATGTATTTTATTCATTAATTAAGCACACACGGGAGAATACGGTCGCAATGCATACAACGTGTATTTTCTTCTTTAGATGGCAGCAGATAGCAAAGTGAATGAATTTGGTGATAAACCCCAGACCTGCTTTTTCCACTGATTTCAGTGCCCTCTATTATTTGAAGCTGGATCCTATGTACCGCTTATTAGTAGCACAACTCCTCCTCCCAGTAGAGCAATTTGTGGAGCCAATAACTGATACCCCAATGCTAAGTCTTTTTCAATGTAAAATGTAACAGGGAGAGCATATAAAGGGCCATCGTATCTAAGTTGTGTTAAAATGAAGCAGCTTTCAGACCATTTGATCTGTTTCCCCTGTTGTATCTTACAAAATAAAAACACCTTTCCGCAAATGTTCTAGCAATCTCTCCTTGTTCCATGCCCACTTTTTTTGTATGAGCATCTATCTGATTCTGTCCAAATCTTTATGCAACTAAAATCCTTAATTGCTCAAAAAAACTTTGAGTGTCCAACAGCAGCAAACTCCCAGACTCTCTGCTTTGACTATAACATTCATTTATCAAAGTCTCCCTGCTGCAAAGCGGGGGCAAAACTGGTGTCAAAATACTACACCAGATGTATCAGAGAAAAATCCCATTGGTTTTAATGGTCATTTGTATTCTTGATAAATATGTGCAGTTTTTTGGCCCCAGCTTTCAGTCTTGTTTTTCTTTTTCTTTTAACACAAATATTTTTATTTCAATTTTGCATTGTTGGGGTACAGAACAAAGAAGACATATGGAAAATACTTTAACAACAATTAAAACAATGCTTTGCATCCCCTGCACAGACATAACCACGAAGCACCTGGCTGTTACTCCCGCGGGAACTTCTGACCCTCAATATTTGTGCCGCCCTCCTTCCTGGACCTGCTTCTAATGGACTTTCTTGTTCTCTAGTCTGTTGGAGCTCTGAGGACTTGACTGAGGCTGTCCCATCCATATCACAGATGTGATTTTCTCTCTATTATATGGCTTTGTACGCCTGTGGCCTGTTGATGCTTAGATTTGAAAAAGTGGATAAAGGTATTAGAGAAACGATTTTCAACAAAACTGATATATGGAACTTTAAAGAGTGGAACTATTTTGAAGTTTCTGTACTGCTGCTCCAAAGTGATTAGTATTGCTTTTCAGGAGGCACAAAGTAATAGCAAATTGAGTTTATTTCCACTGTTGCCTCTTTACAGCTACTAATATCAAATGTTTGGCAAAATGCTTGAAGTTTTGCTTGTCAAATGCAATTAACTAGCATTATGGGCTAAATGTAGGTACAGGTCCGCCGACGAATATTCTAAAACTTGCCTTGGAAAATCTGGGGCAATCACCAACAAGACCCATGTACATTTCTGCAGACAGACTAATGGCCCATCGGATTAACACAGCAGGGGTTCCTGGCGGTCCCATTCAGTTTCACTGCCAGGGAACCCTGCTGTGTTAATCCGACGGGTCATTAGTCTTTCTGTAGAAATGTCACTTAAATGTTGCAGCATGTACCCAGCGTGTACCTGGTTCTTGTTGGTGATTGCACCAGATTTTCCAAGGCAAGTTTTAGAATACTTGTCGGCGCACCTGTATGTATGTCTTTATTTATATATTGCCAAACGTGTACTTAGTGCTTCACAAAGAATACAGTACAGAGAATTATTATAATACAATAAGCACGGCAAAATCAAACAATAGGAAAGGAAAATTGTTTGAAATTTGGGGGATTAATGAAATCCCTGGTCTCTGACGTATATGGGGTTCTACATCATGGGGGGAGGTTATATGGCTATATGCTATATGGCCATATTTGGGCATCTACATCAAGGGGGATGGACAGGACAGGAAATACTGTCCAGCCCCCTTGATGATGTAACTGCCCAAAATGTCCATATAGCCTCCCCGTCATGACCCCAATGTAGTCCTTTTTGTACAGCATGTTGTTTGCTTATCTGCATGTAGTGCCTTTTGTATATACTCAGATGATCCACATACTCACTCATACTACTGTACATATAGACTTTCACAGGAAGCAACTCAGAACACTTTGTTAATTAAATCCATTGGGATATTCTGTATCCAAGGTAACTTTGGTAATACTTTATATTAGGTCGATCACAAAGAACCTCCTCTATTGTGGAACATTGTGCCTATGCATAGAAAAGTGTCTTGCGACTGGAGATTCTTCTTTATTGTGTGTTATATCTGTCTATGCTCATGAAGTCTAACTTTCAAGGCTCTGGAAGTCTGACTGATATACAACTTCCAGCAAGGGCATTTTAGGGCATAGATTACCCAAGATGTACTGTATCACAATGTAGCAAAGTGGTTGAAAATAATATTTTTTTTGTGTGTGTGGGTAATTGAAGCTATCACCCTTAATCACACTATTTATCAGGGTTTTAATGGGAAATCTCTGAGGAGAGTCTGTAGTGCAGATTCACCTGGGGTCATCGCAGATAGCTAGAGCCAGGAGTCCGGATCCTCGGTGCAATGGTTAGCAGAGAGATCAGGGAGAAGCAGACAGGGAGGGTAGTCAGACAATCAAAAGTCAGGGCAGACGACAAACAGCAGAGTGGTCGATCAAGCAGAGGTAAGAGCAGAGAACAAGCAGCAGAGTAAATGGACTAGCCAGAATCAATTCCAGGTCTGTGAAATAGCCAGCAGCAAATTTGGGAGCTTCCAAGCAGCAGAGAATAGGACCATCTGCCTCCAGGGTAGCAAACTTGTTGTGAAGCACTGGAGTATGGGACAGGTGCCTTTTTATAGGGCCATGGGACGTCAGGTGGTGTATTCAGTATGGTGCAAGGAAATGTGCCTGTAGTATAGTATAGACAGTATAGCTATAGTATAGTATAGTATAGACAGTATAGCTGTCTACCGAGGGCCTGAATAGTCCCTTGTGCGGCAGCCCCTGAGTGCGTGTCCTTAGAGTGGCACAAAGTGAGTAAGTTTTGAAAAGGAATCGATGATTGTTAGAATATCCGTAGCACCCTCAAAGAGGGGTAATATCATAGAGATACAGCTCCAGGGTTGATTAGGATAGACAATCGGTTGTAGTAATCCTGCTGGTCATTATCACATTTGTTTAATTCGCGCACAAGTTTCACAGGAACGAATGAATAAAGCAGCATCTTGCGGAACCTGTGGCCACCATAAACATCTTCCGAGCAATTCGACAGACTTTGTGACCAGCAGTTTGTAGATCTTCGTACCATTGAAGGGCTTGCAGATGTAATGCGTTGGTGGGGATATAAAGTCCCTGAAATTACAGAGTTGGCTGTGTCGAACTCTTTTAGCAAAGCTGTCCTTCTCATTTGCCTTTCTCACGCGGTGAAAAAAATTGTTGCATATTTGTTGCATATTTGGACTGAGCCCAGTGCATGTGTAGGAGGTCATATAAATACAGGTGATATATTGGTTCATCCATAGCTATTCTGGAGGCTAAGATTACATACCCTAGAAATTCAATAAATTTTTCAACCTGAAACATTGTAGAGGGCTCAATACTGTACTGTACCTCCTTGACATGGCTTTCGTGTAGTTCTGGGTCACTAGAGAAGATGAGTATGTTATCAAGATATACTACAAGTAACTGATCTAAAATGTCCTGAAAGATATGGTTTATGAAGTAGTGAAAGGTGGCAGGAACCGTACAAAGACCAAAGGGTATATATAACCTGGTATTCAAAGTGTCTGAACCATGTTCCGAAAGGCCCTTTTCTATTCATCGCTAGTCCGTATGCGTATTAAGTTATAGATCCCATGAAGATTCAATTTAGTGAAGACCGAGGCGTCCATTGCTTGTTCCAAGAATTCCAGAATTAGCCAAAGTGGGTTTCTGTTCTTGCTGGTGATATACACTAGAGTACAGTAGTGTATACACTGGCGACACACTTTATTCGAGCTCGGCTAGTCCCACGAATTCGGGTATACCCGGGTGTATTGAGGTTTGTGACTGTTTTCTGCCCGAGTGCATTGAGGTATTTTCCAGGCAGGGATTGAAGCATTTTATTCCCGCTGGCTGCAATACTGCACAGTATATATATATATATACTGCATTACAATTCATGAATTTATGCCATCTGGTAGACACGCGAAGCATTGCAGCCTATTAAATCCTAATCATTATCATTTAACAGATCAGCCGCCCGTCAGCCAGGCATGAACCCAGGCTGGGAAGGCAAACGCAACGGGGCTTGTCAGAGGTGAGGAGCGGCGCATTCCAGGTATCTGCCAGGTACATACTGGGTATTTGCTCGAATAAAGTGTGTCGGTGCAGTACATGGTTTCAAGGTTCCCTCTTTTTAAGGGACAAAAAATATAGGTTCCCCAGTGCGAGACTTAGACAAAATAGTAAACCCCTTTTCCAGGTTTTCCTTTCTGTATAGGCACAATACTTCGGTCTCTGGACTGGGCAGAGGTAAATATGACCAAAGGGAATAGTAGTGTAAGGGGGTCACCCCCGGTTCCCCTGATCTTCCTTTGCCCCCTGCCTTACCCCTGTGGCAGTGGGGGAAGGGGACGGCGACTTCTCCCGGCGGGCACTGCCATCTTGGTTGTGGCGCGAGGTTCGCGCAATGCGCAGAGGTTGGCCAGGGTAGCGGTGGCCATCGCCAGTGTGCCGGAGCTCTGGGAGGTTGCGCAGGCGCAGTTAAGCGTAGCGGCGGCCATTACAGCGTCGCACATGCGCAGTAAAGATCGTGCACGCGGTCCCCATAGGAAAGAGCTGTGCCAAGGACTACAATTCCCAGCAGCCTCTGGGGACTGCACTTTCACCCTGGTCACAGGCAGCATTGAAGCCAATAGAGCTGGCAGATTCTCATGCTGCAGACTTGCAACAATGTTGTGTGCAGACAGGGTTTTTGTCAGTTGCAGCACGTTAGGCAGTCAGGAAGAAGCAGAGCAAGGAGGCAGACAAGGGAAGGAGGTAGGGTACGGGAGAGAGGGATCCCCTGTACTAGCCAGCACCCCCTTGGCCCAAGATAGCTCTAGTTATCCCATATACAGTAGTGAGTGTTGCCAGGGATGCCCTAGAGTAAGGGACCCTGTCACTCAGGTTAGTCAGTTGTTAGTGGGAGTCAGGACTGGGCCTCGTTAGGGGAGTAGGCAGACGCTTAACCCCTTAGGCCCCAGATAGACTCTCCCTCTCCAGTGTATGGTGTATGTAGGATTGGTTGCTGTATGTTGTTGCTGCATGTGCTGGGCGCAGTGTGTGCAGCGTGTGTGAATGTCTGCAGGCTGACGGTGAGAGCTGTGTGTCTGCTGCAGGCTGTTAGGAGTAGCGAGTAGCTAGATGTTAGGGAGGATTAGGGACTTGGGTAGCTAGGGGAGTGGGGCAGGTTATTACTCCGCAGGCCCTAGGATATTTCCCCAAGCCACCCCAGGTTGCGGTTCATCAGGGACAGGTTAGGGTTCCTGTCAAGTTAGGGATAGACAGGGATAGCGGCGGTTGCTGTTCCCGTGATTCGGTTGCTGTTACCGTGAGACGGTGGTGTTCCCGTGAAGCGATGGGACCCTCGTTGGGGTTCCTGGAGAAGTACCTGGATAGGATCAGACGGATGCATCGCACGTCTGACCCTTTGAGAAGAGTGTTGCAGGCCCGAGCATCGGAGTGCTCGGAAGGTATTTCCACATAAGTGCACCAACAGGCCTAACAGATAATTTAGTGACTGCGCAGTCACCCACGACCTCCGTAGGAGTACGGGACATTGGGTGTGGGGGATTACAGGACACTGGGTGGGAACGCCAGACATTGGGCCTGAGGTGATAAGGTTATGATGTTATGTAATGTGTGATATGTGTGTTAGTAAAGTCATATAGTTAATATACATGCTGTCGTGTAAGTGATTATTATTGTGATTGTCCTGCGAGGAACCACTCCCCCTCTGGTGGGAGCCATCGCAGGTGGAGGCGCTGTACCGAGAAGATGTTGTAAGTGATCACCCCTAGTATAATTACCCCAGGTTCCCCGTGGCGGAAGCTCAGCCCTCCTGTGAGCCAACAGGTAATGCACCACACCTGAGTAACCTTGTATGTTTCCTGCCCCCACACCGTGTGATCTGCGATTGGGTGGGGGAAACCCCGTTACAGTAGTATCAGGTTAATGGGTCAGTCATATTTCCAATGCAGAGGGAAAGCTTCAGCATCCTTTTGGTCAAATACAACCCGAAAGTCAAAATATTTAGTGGGTAGCTAGGTTGCTACTACCTTATTTTGAATCGAACAAGAAATATTCTGCACGGGATAAGGGAGCGTTGAAACTATTCTGGACACAGTCCAGTTAATAACAGGATTATACAACCTGAGTCACCTGTGTTCCGTGGTGTGATCGTCAGCGGAGAGATCAGGGAGGAGCAGCCAGCAGGGGAAGTCAGGCGATCCAGGCAGCAGAAAACGAGACAACCTGCCTCCAGGGTAGCAAGTTTGTTGTGAAGCACTGGAGGACAGGTTGTGTAGTCAGTATAGCTGTCTACCGAGGGCCTGAATAGAATGATGCAGTTCTTACGTGCGGGTCCTTACACTATTGCAGTGTGTGCAATGTAGACGGGGGTGGGGGGTGTTCCTTTCTTTGGTGTAGAGATACATTTTTGCTTTGTTGTAAATGATACTAAAGTGAGGCTCGTGATGGTGTGACTAATGTCATTTTTTCATAATATTACGCTCCTTTCAGTACAGTGGTGATTCCAGAGAGTACAATGAATTTGCTTATTTTCTATTCATCTGCCTGTTTATGTGAGGATATGTGCATAACAACACAACGTATAACTCAAAATATGTTCTAGTGGATGGTCAGAAAGTACCACAATAATAAAAATGTATAGCATATGAATGTCAGAATATGCGGTACTTTTGCAAAAGAAGAACAGAGAGCGCACGTCCCATAGTGTAAAACAGTACATTTAAACAATAAAAGGACAAGGGGATTAAGGACACTCACAAGGGTAAGAGATAAAAAGGCAATTTGTGATATATATAATCACCACCAGCAAGGCCACACCGTCCTGGAACACATCAGATGGTATATGGTCCCTCCGGTTCACCTCCAGCAATAGTCGGGTGATTGGGAACAAAGTCTCTCAGCGTCCGTGCAGTAAAGAGATTCTTTCAGCCTCAGATCAGCTCCATGCGCTCTCCGGCCGTAAAGCGCGCACTGCGTGATGACGTAGTGTCGTGGTAGCGTACCCTGACGCGTTTCTTCACGACAGTGACTTTTTCAAAGGGAATATCAGCTAGGGGGAGGGCTCGGTATTTATGGACTCATTCAATCAAAGAGGAGTGGCAACGGAGCAGCCAGAGGCCAATCGCCAGTGTCCAGACAAGAAACCAAGGCACTGGCGATGGGCCAATGAGAACCACCGTGTCAAACCTGACAGCACAAATACTGATATAAAATGGTATAAATAGATGAACTACAAATATAATTAAATATAATATGCAGTATTACCAATTTCAACCACTAATCAGGACTGGTGGATATAAAAAAATAAATTAATAAATAACATACATTCACAGAGGGAATTGTACAGAATAATAATGATAATAAACTCTCAACATTAAAAACATCATAATCCATGCATGGGCGCTGACATCAGCAGATGGACATGTAACAAATATATAAAATTAATTCATTAATAAAGGAAGACCCTTATTTAACAACAATTCATTATATAACAATCAACACAATACATATAAACATAAATATGTATTATGAATCTAAAGACCAATGATTTAATAATTCTAACCTCACTAGATTAACGAATAGAATTAAAACAAATAAGTATTAAATGAAAATAAAAATAGAAATAAAATAAAAACTATTATGAAATGGAAAAGATAGGGGAGGGGAGGAAGGGGGGGGGGAGGGGGAAAGGGAGAGGGAAAAATGGAGGGGGGGAGTGACACTACGGGAGGGGAGAGGGGGAAATTACTGTAACAGAGGAAAGGGGATGGCAGAGTCAATAGAACAGAACTGGGGATTACACCAAAGTACTAGTGTCTAAACATTCATTGAGTCCACCAGGGGTTAAAGTTCCCAACTGGTGGATCCAATATGTCTCCCTCCGACACAACATTTTGAAACAATCCCCCCCTCTAGCAGAGGTAGGAATGTGTTCAATACCCATAATCTTTAATGAGTCTGGACTCTTATTGTGAAAGCATCTAAGATGTTTTGAAAGACTATGGGCATTTAAACCATGCAACACATTCCTCCTATGCTCGAGGAATCGGGTACTGAGGGGTCGTGTGGTGCGACCAACATATTGCTGGCCGCAACCACATTGTATAAGGTAGATCACATAGGTGCTAAGGCAATTAATACTGCCCCTCACCTCATGTTTCCCACCTTTCCGAAGGGAGACGAACTCCGCTGAAACAATTAGATGCTTACAAGTGATGCAACGGCCTCTGCCACACCTGTGGTTACCAATAGGGCCCACAGGTGTGGCATTAGCAGCCCCATCAATCCTGGATAATTTACTCGGAGCTAGAATTGTTTTAATATTTCTGGCCTTCCTGTATATTATTGGTGGTCTCTCAGGAAGGATATTACCCAAATGGGGATCGCACTTCAAGATACTCCAGTGGGAATTTAGTATACCCCTAATAGTTCCAAATGACTGATTAAAAGTGGTGATGAACCTAGGATTCCCATCGATGTTATTCGATCCATTCCCAGGTTTACCGTAACCCACGTGTGTCTTAATGGAGTCTTTAGATTTCTTGAGTAACGTAGATCTGTCAGCTGCCCGTGACCTACCGAAAGAGTCGTTGACAAAAACGGGGTCATAACCCTTCACGGCAAATTTGTTACTTAGATTGATTGATTGATCCAAGAAATCGCTCTCTTTGGTGCAGTTCCTTTTTAGACGATAGAACTGCCCCAAAGGTATATTTCTGAGCCACTGTGCATGGTGATTGCTGGATGAGTGGACGTAGTTGTTAACTGAAACTGGCTTGAAATGAGTGTTAGTGATAATGTTCCCTTCTGTATCCGAGGTCAAATTGAGATCCAGGAAAACTACAGAAGTGGAACTAATTTCAAATGTGAATTTCAAGCCTAGTTCATTGTGATCAAAGGAACTCAGGACATCAGACAAAACTGTGCTATCACCCTCCCAAATCATAATAATATCATCAATGAAACGGCCATAGTAAACAAGGCCCGCCCCCAGTTCGGCATTTTGACAAATGGTTGTTTCTTCCCAATAGCCCATATAGAGATTGGCATAACAGGGGGCAAACCTCGTACCCATGGCCGTTCCACAAATTTGCAAGTAAAATAAATCCTCAAAAGAAAAATAATTGTGCGTTAAAATAAAAGTCATACTATCCAATAGAAATCTTTTGTGAATTGTGGGAATAGAGGGATCCGTGTTGAGCCAGAAGTCAATCGCCCTGACCCCCCTGGAATGATCAATGCACGTGTATAATGAAGACACGTCGCATGTAGCCCAGAGGTAATTAGGCTTCCATTTGAACTCAGAGATGGAGTCAATGACATGCAGCGTGTCCCTAATATGTGACCTGAGCTTTGCTACAAAGGGTTGAAGATAATAATCAACATATTGGGACAGGCTAGACGTCATCGACTCCACCCCCAAGACAATGGGTCTTCCATGGGGGTCAGTGAGAGCCTTGTGGACCTTGGGTAAGTGATAGAAAATGGGGATAAGTGGGTGCTCTGAATATAGAAATTTAAATTCCAATTTATTGAGTATACCATTATCCACAGCTTGTGGTAAAAGTGATTTTAACTCAAAAAGAAATGGTGTAGTGGGATCGGACGACAGGGAAGAATAGGAGGCAGAGTCACCCAGTAGTCGAAAGGCCTCTCTTAAATAGGCCGATCTATCCTGGATGACTATGCCCCCACCCTTGTCGGCCTATCTGATGATGATATCCTTGTTGTTCCTTAGATCACTAAGAGCATCCAGTTCACCTTTGGTCAAATTAGAATTAAATCTATATGGTTTAGTGCACAGTGACTCGAAAACTCTCAGTACCAAGTTGTAAAATGCATCAATAAATCCTCCCTTAAATTGATAAGGAAAGAAAAGCGATTTTGGTCTGAAGGGGGTATGCATCACCAATAATTCCTCCTCCAGACCAGTATCTGTTGGTTGAGTAGGATGTAAGGTAATATTAAAATTGTCAATAGGATTGCCATATGATCCCGCCCCTGTCTCCGACTCCATCAGCAGGGCCTCAAGGGCCTCTGTACAGATATCTTCCTGTGTACTTGTCACAAATGTGGACTTAGCCTGTAATTTATTTTTCTCTTGTATATTAAAATACCGTTTTAGAGTGATCTTTCTAATGAAGCTATTTAAGTCCACAAACAATTGGAAGGCACTGGGCCCAGTGTTTGGTGCAAAGGAGAGCCCCTTCTCCAGGAGTAGTGATTGGTATATGGATAACTGAAAATTTGACAGATTAAATATTCCACTACTCTCTGGAGGAGTTAACAATCCTCTGACCTCCTTTTTTTCTCTGGGCGACTCTGCCCCCTCTAACTCCTCTGCCTCTCTTTTTCCTAATGGGACTGTGTTGTTGGAGGTCCCCCGCCATAGAGGGTAATGTTTTTCCTTTTCCTTGTCTCTCAGTGACTTCTCCAACCGTGGAGTTACATCTAAAAAATGTACTGGTCTTGGTAGATCCTTTTTTGTTTTGGGTCTATCACCCCCATTGATATCAATTGGGACAATGTCCCTATCCCCATCCTCAGGAAGCGGCTCGACCTCTAGCACAGTGAATCTGTTCTCTGGGGCCCGTGCATTACCTGAACCTTTTGTGGAGGTTGGATGTACCGGGCGATGCATCAGGCCACCATGACTAGACCCACCGGCTTCCCCAGATGCATGCACAATAAATCTCTACTGAAGGTCTTAATTCATTTTTGGTGCCAGGAGACAGATAAAGTATCTCACATGCGGTCACAAAGTGGTATCATCTTTTTTATGGTGCAGTATAATGTTGCTCTCTTAATCACAAATATTTTTTTTATATTTCTCATGTTTGGGCAGAAAGAATTAATAGTAATTACACGTGCAGCTCGGGGATTTGTTTTGGTGCTCTGATTCCAGTGGTAATGTAACCACTTAATACACAATCTGGCTCCACATTTTCATGTTATTTGAGTCCACTTCTGGTTTTGTAAATTGTCATTATCCCTACTGGGGTTATTGTAAGAGCATAAGGTCCAACGTTACATGATGATATGGAGCCAGGCTGCAATACTGTGCACAGCGAGAGCTGGAGCAAATTATGTAATTAAATAATAAAGCCCAGTGGCAAGAAATCCCAAACTGGTAAAAACAAATGAGTAAAAACCTAATTAAAAGATGCTAATACGTCTCATTGTTGCTGGGGTTGAAGATCACGGTTCCACTGCATAGCATGATTAGGCACATGGCTGAAGAAGATCTACTACAATGTTCTAGAGATTATAGCACTTACAGCTTTCTGATCTATGCACAAAATCATCAAGTATAGGTAATAAAAATTATGATTTTATTTTCGTATCGTAGAAAGATTGCATTGTATAGGAAAGCCTAGTATAAATGTAAATATTTTTGTTTTTACAGCAGGTCACCAATTGTGGTCGTGCAATTATTTTACAGCTATGGAATAAAGATCTCATGTTTAATCTTTAAGAACCTGTCTAGCCACCACAACTTAATCGGTTGCGCTGGGATTAATCTGAAGTCTTCTTATGCATGCAGCGTACAATTAATTAAAGTAAACCTCTTGTGAAGAGTGATTATTGTGAAGTGTAAGCAATGCATTGCGTGTCTTTCTGTAGGGTCATACTAAGTCAAAGTGAAACGTGCCTTAAATTCCCTGAAGGTTAAAGAGCAAGCCTTACAAACACCTGGTTGCCAGAGAGGCCAGGAACACGTTGCTTTATAATAGGGGCAGATATCTCCATATTCATTCAGAAAATCAAATAATTGAGCAAAGCATTATACTGTCGGCACCAATCAACTTTCATAGAAGAGTTAGATTGTAAAACAAAGGGAATTATTTAACCGTAGTCTGCTCACCGTAAAACAGATGCATTATTGGCACAAAGAACAGCATAGGATTTATCAAAAAAAGATTCCCACTAAAATAAAGGCCATTTTTTTTATTAACATGTTTTTTTTGCATTCTTATGTGGCTGGGAAATTGTGATAGTGTTTAACATGTCTGTGTCCAAAAACCTATTCACCAGCACACATTGATCGTGTTTTAATTGCAGTAAGTGCTCATTAAAATAAGATGCTGTCTGGACACAAATGAAGAGCCGGCCTTTTCAATTAGAATTTCTTTTGTACATGTTTAATGTCGTCCCCAGTAATAGGGCGGTGAGAGTATTCATGGGTCTACGGTATGATCTTCTGGTGCATGCCACGGAAGTGAATAATCACGATGATCTCATTTGCAATTACTGATGATTTAAAAGTGAATATTCCATGAAACTAAAACGTATGCTCCCAATAAATCGTAATGATACTATATTTTCATATATGTTTCCTCAGAGCAATCCTTAAAGCATTGTGTTAGGCTTAATGGTGATGATGTTACATGTAAGTAATTTTCTCAGAGGTGCTGTTCTGTTGAAGGATGAATTCTATTGAAGAGTAAAACAACATTATTACTGTTATTTTCTTTCTTCTTCTTTTTTCTTCTTTCTTTTTTCTTTCTTCTTCTTTCTTTTTTCAACATTATTACTGTGCCTACAGTATATTTTGATAAAATACTTATTTACACTGCACGAAGTTTGATTGGGAAAAAAATATTGTATAGTTTGTGCAGCCGGACAAATATAATTTTACACTCTATTTAAATGTTGTAAGGGCATAATGAATTTGTCAGGAACTATTGATTACTCTATGCACAGCTCAGCATTTTGTGATTAACAAAATCCAATAAACTCATCCTCTTTCTGCCATATGCTTGTTCTTTTTCTTTAAGCAGCTGTAGTATATTTTAGTAATGTAACCAATAATTCTATGATTCAGCAGTTATACGCCAACACTAAAGGTGGTAAGGTAGTAGCAGATGTGATCATTATGTTTTCAACCAAAGTATACAGCACTACCTGATTTCATAGTTCTTAAAGAAGCAGGCCAACGTAGAGGGTTAAAAAAAAAAATGTAACCAACTTATTAGTGTAATTGGCTTCCCTTGAAAGATTCGATCACTCGGGAAGTGCCTGTCTTACTTATTTCTGTCCTGCGAAAAATGTATATGAATCTCATCTTCTCGGAAACACTGCATGCAAGCATATCAGTGTGTTTATTTGTGTTCCTAATGATGGCCCCATATTCACTACAAAAAAACAAAGCCAAGCTAACAAAGCTGGTGGTGGGACCAAGGAGAGGAGGAAACAGCATGCAGCGGAGAGAGAGGGGGAATGTGTGTGGGCGCGTTGCACCTTTCACCATTGTGTCTGTCACGGGAGACCAGAATTTGTAACACCTTTTCACACACAGGGATCACAATCACCAGACAGGACACAGTAGGTGAATAAACGAAGGTTTATTCTGGCAAGCCAGCAAGCATACAAATAACACAATCACCGTGTAACACTCACCAACTGGGGCCTGAGGGGGAAGAATCTAGCCTCAACTAGGTGCAGGGGCCTGCTTTGGTAGGCATGTCCTGAACAGCTTCTTCTCCGTCTTCTCAGTGCTATTCTACCAAATAGCACTTTCGAATTGCCCGCCAGTCGTGACGTCACAGTCTGCGTACCACGCTCTGAGGTACCGACTCAACTCCAAGAACTATTCTGGTA
The DNA here is from genome assembly GCF_040206685.1 of Ascaphus truei. Taxonomy (NCBI): domain Eukaryota; kingdom Metazoa; phylum Chordata; class Amphibia; order Anura; family Ascaphidae; genus Ascaphus; species Ascaphus truei. Next base: position 374,291,426 of record NC_134485.1, read on the forward strand.
CTCTGTTCGGCCGTGCCTCTTACATAGACCTCATCTCTTATCTTTTTGCTGGAGCAGAGGCCGCCGACCAATCAGAGCACGGATCGTGATGGTGCAGCCAATAGGAGGACGAGGGCTCGTCCAGCTGCACCAATCAGAGGGGGCCGGCTTAGGTACCCTGGACCGCCCATCGGTGGAGTGAGCCACTGGCGAGCAGGAAATTCAAACTAGTCAAAGGGAATCATGCTTATGGGGCTGAGACCCGGCAACGGTTCCCCTGGCCATCCCTATATCCCCTGCGGGATAGGCACCTCTCCGTCTCGGCGAACAATGGCTCTGCACTGCCAAGAACCAGTTTCTGGACCTGAGTCACAGCCCTTCCCCACTCACCATTGTCCTGATACTTAAGCCACTCCACGTTTCTGGGTCACCTGGAGCCCTACATATCAATCCTTTAGGATGGCATGGTACAGGCTGCAGTTCCCTTGGTTGGAGCCCTTGGGACACTACCCCCACACCACTTTTAGTACTAGGACCACACGGCAGCTCCCCTGGGGGGAGACGGTCATAGTATTGCTACAGCTGCTCAAAAAGAGGTCCTGGCTGCCTGAAAGTCAGGCGCCCCTCCTTGGATGCCTGCCCGCTTATACAGAACTTATGAGAGGAGGAGGGGTCCACATCATAGCTCCATTTAGTGGGGAGCCCGATCCTCAAGATCCCATAGGGTCCCCTATAGAAACTACACCCATGGGCCCTCTGAATTTGGTAAAGTAGGAGAGTACCTCCTTCCCTTGCTGCAAAAGCCTGTCCTGATAGATTGATCTCCGCAGTGCCTCCAAATGTAATACATATTCCCCATCCTAAGGGAGATTCACTGCTGTTACCTGGTGATGGTGCTTCCTGTGTGGTTCACGGGGAGTCTGAGCATCCGTCAGTAGTAGTTTGGATAATCAGGGCAGGCTTTTCATGCTTATTTCCTTCTCTTCTGGGTGCAGCGCCTCCATTTCCACAGGGCCTTCATGGATAGCTGCAGTCCCCTGTGGAAAATGCTCCCTCCCTCCCTGAAGAACTGCAGCCTCAGGCAGGAGTATAAAAACAGGAACGGTTCTTTATTCTTGTACAGCTGTAAACAGCATACATTACAGTATACTCTTCACTCTCTGATTCCTGGACTCAACCCCAAGGGCTTGAGCCCCACAGGTCTATCCATGACTCCCATATCCCCTGGTGGAATATGGGGTAGCTGTTCCCACTGCCCTGAGGGAGGGGATCTCTCTCTAAATTTGGATCTGCAGCTGCTTTTGTACCCAGGGAGGGTCCTAGGTCTCATCCCCGATAGGACAGTACCCAGGCCTTTGGCCCACCCCCTGTCACTCAAGGGAGTTGTTTACTGCAAGAGAAAGGAGCAGGGATTTAACCTGAACAATGCCTGTGCTGGTACCAGGGCTTATGTGTTAGGCAGGGCAGATTAGTAGCCCAGGGGGTACCTGGCTACATCCATATAATTGTTATCAGTCACTGAGCCACTCCTTCAGCTCTAGGTTAAAGGTTTCTACATATGTTGCTGCTCTGAAATTGACCAGATGCCAAATATTTGCTCCGTGTTTGGAGCAAATTGCACCAGTTTTGATATAAATCCCCCTTCAAGCCTTGGTTGAAGCAGACACAGCACAATGCAGGGACAACGTGTGCAAGCATTATAGGAGAAGGGAAAGCAGAAGGAGGAGGACATTAAGGACACACCACAATTAAAGGAGACAAGAGGTGACCACTCAAATAAAACAGCGACTGCTAAAAAGCAGAACCATCTCTGGGGATTAGTAAGCATAGATGTACGTCTACTACAAGTAGCAGATGAAGTTCTGTGTTTATCTCAGGTGGGACATCAACATCAAGCATGGGGTCTGCTACCGACACATGAAGCACCACTGGTAAATTCTTATTAGAAGCTATTAGAAACTTATTAGAAACTCTTGCTAATGATTAGGCCAGGGGTCTCCAAACTCAGTCCTCAAGAGCCGTCAACAGGCCAGCTTTTATGGTTATCCCTGTCACTGCACAGGTGGCTCAATCAGTGGCCCAGTCTTTGACTGAGCCACTGATTGAGCCACCTGTGCTGAAACAGGGATATCCATAAAAGCTGGCCTGTTGGCGGCTCTTGAGGACGGAGTTTGGAGACACCTGGATTAGGCCAACCAATTTTTTTTCTCAGTTTGCATATTTAGTATCAGATAGCCCTATTGTTTTGAAAAACAAAAAAACATTACCATGATTACCAAGATGTCCTTCACTTCTGTTTAGATCAACGTGAAGCAGTGAACACGGTCACCTGTACCAAACGTGCAAAAAGTTCACTGAATGTCACAAGAGCCGCCAGCGTGAAAGCAATAAGGGCATGCAAGACACAAAAATCTCCCTGCAACACTGGTACTTTTAATTAACCCTTTTCTCTTGCAAATCTTCTACAGTTTTTGCCCCAATATTGTACCCGTTTGATAAGTAGACCTCACAGAAATTAATATATCCCATTGTAACGTGCATTAAAGGGTCAGTCCCTCATTGAACCCAGGTGAACTAATGGCAGTGTGATAGTACTGGCTTGTTAGGTCCAATATACCTGATCAGACCTGGGGCAGGCAACTTTACACACACACTCGACCCGGGGAGCTTTCCCACGACCCTGCTATCAGATATGATAGTTACGAGCCCGGAGTGCAAGAAAATAGGAACACAAGTGATACTGGTTTCTTACAACTGATTTAATATGTGGACGGACCGGTCTTTTATACAGTACATAAAGCCGTTGCCAGTTCATTACATCTGTTACAAACTGAGTTCTCATATATAGATCACACATATAAATTTACATGTAACCTTTAAAATGCCTTTTCTGTAAAACATTTTACTGCTGAGCAACAGCTATTTAATGGGGTCATATAAGGCTTGGTGGTCTTACTTCTCGTGTAGATGACATATTAAGACAACTGGTCTAAAACTTGAAGCTGATATATGTCACTATTTAAAGCCCTGAGCAGAATAAAGCTGACACACATTGCTTTAACCTTTTCAGTCCCTGAAGGGAACAGAGCTGACAGATACAATTTTTAACCTTACATGGGTGAAGGGTACAGATATAGCAGATGTTATTGTTCCTGCTGGCTTGTTATAACGGGACACACAATGAGGGCGTGAGGCAGGGGCAATAACATCTGCTACATCTGTAGGTGACTGGAACATATGAAAAATAATAGGGTTTTTTTTTAATGATTTTTAACCAAAATGTCAGTCTTGTACACAAATGCCTTTTCTTATTTCTTTCATTATAAGTTGTAGTATATGTAGATAGAGCACAGCCAGGGAAATCTTGCTTCTGGTATCCAGAGAAACAAAAAAAAAAACTATATCATTATTGTGTGGACACTCCATTTTCATCTGGACACTCATGTCATATACTCTCTACAGACGTAACCGTGTCTGATTGTTGAGCACTATACTCACTCTTCTATATTCTTTCATTATAAGACTGTTTGTCAATCACCAAGTTCACAGATAAATTGTTCCTTACTTTTGTAAAGTAATTATGATGCCATCACTGGTCAAACAGTTAAACAGAAGTGCATTGTGAGCATGAATTCAGCTTTCTGATACCAGTGCAGTGAAACCATTGCATTGTCTATACAGACATTCAGGAGTACTCTAAACGACTGCTTTGCTACACTGGCGACACACTTTATTCGAGCTTGGCTAGTCCCACGAATTCGGGTATACCCGGGTGTATTGAGGTTTGTGACTGTTTTCTGCCCGAGTGCATTGGGTTATTTTCCAGGCAGGGATTGAAGCATTTTATTCCCGCTGGCTGCAATACTGCACAGTATATATATATATATATACTGCATTACAATTCATGAATTTATGCCATCTGGTAGACACGCGAAGCATTGCAGCCTATTAAATCCTAATCATTATCATTTAACAGATCAGCCGCCCGTCAGCCAGGCATGAACCCAGGCTGGGAAGGCAAACGCAACGGGGCTTGTCAGAGGTGAGGAGCGGCGCATTCCAGGTATCTGCCAGGTACATACTGGGTATTTGCTCGAATAAAGTGTGTCGGTGCAGTATCAATGTAATGCCACAAATGGGAAGCCTTTCTGTTCGATACACATTCAATACGCGGTGAAGCCATTAGTGCTTCCTCGTGCTGGAGAAGAATTCACTTCCATTCATTGGAGTGGACAAGACAGGTACAGTAAGCTGCATCACGGCATATGGAATAGGAGCCACACAGGGCCAGACTTTGACCTTCTGAGGCCCTAAGCTACTATATGTCAAGTTTAAGAGGCCCCCAAAAATTAGCATTGAAAACATCGTCATGAAACTGAAATGAATGAAAGCATTATTCTAGCCTTGTTATATAGAAAGATGACGGTGTAAAGTTAAAATGAACAGTGTTTGCACATCACATTCATTTTAATATTTTAACATGTTCTTTTGTGATTTTTGGGGAGCAAAGGCATTGATGATGTCTTCAAATGGTAAGCTGCAAAGTTTGTCACTTTCCATGCACATGATGCTTAGGGCAGACCGCTTTTCTTGCAGCATTGTTGTCCACAGTTCATTCTTGTTGTGTTTCAAACACGAAAATGACCTTTCTCCTGAGCAGTTATTAGTTTTTTTCTGGTTTTTGAGGACCCATATTGTGAGGCCCTAAGATGTAGCTTAGTTAGCTAATGCGTAAATCAGGCATTGGAGGCACACAATCCCATAATTATGGTCTTACTCTATATACGGTGAAGCGACGGTTCGGGATGTTTTTGGTCGAAAATCCTAATTTAAGTATTTTGGGGATTTTGGGCCGGAAACGGCCTGAGTAGCCAGTTGATATATATAGAACTAGCTGATATACCCGGCGTTGCCCGGGATGTAAATCCGTAATAGGTAGTATTATTTATAAATCGTGGAACAATAGGTGACTATTTGTTGTAAAGGTTGGATAATAATGTTGAAAAGAAAGATGGAAGAAAATGTAATACGATGTTGTATAAAAATGGTTTATTGTAAACACACCACAGTACAATGTATATTTTGGTGACATAAGTGATGTGAAAATGTGAGGCGTGTGTCCTGCTAGGGTGTGAGCGTGTGTGAGGCGGCAGGTGGGTGTTCAGTACGGGTGGCGTGTGGGTAGTGAGTGCTGGCTATGGGTCGGGGTCCTGCTAGGGTGTGAGGCGGCGGGAGTGAGGCAGTGGGTGTGTGGCGAGTGCGGGTGACAGCTGGTCAGTGATATTGTTGCGTTGGGGCAGGATGCGGCAGGTGTGTGTCGAGTGTGTGGGGTGGGTCCAATGAGATTGCCGCTAGGGACACAGGGAGGGACACAGGGAGACACATACAGACACGGACACATAGGACACTTTCAGAAATATATAGTAAGATTAGCCTTTTAAGCATAATGTTGTTGTATGATGTGTATGCATACTGTCAGTTTTTCCCCTTATATCATATCTGTGTATACTGTATGTATAAATGACAGACATATAATTTGTACGCCAGTATATAGAGGAAGGTTTTATACATCCGACTGGTAAGCAAATACTTAAAATAGAACATTTTATATTTATTGCCCTGGATATTTCAATACAACAGTATCAGCAGTCCTCTTCACACTCACTTCTTCTATGGTGCCGGTCCTGGAGAATGAGTAGTACCGCTACCCTACTGGCCGCTACCCTACTATATATATATATATATATACTGTGTATGTGTATATATATATATATATATATATATATATATATATAGCAGTACCGCTACCCTACTATATATATATATATATATACAGTGTTCGACAAACCTATACATTTGCACGCCCCGGGCGAGTGGATTTAACATCGTGGCGAGCACCTATTGGCCCAAGCAGCACATGTGTGGTACTAGGTGGCGAGTAGATTTTTTTGTTCGGCGAGTAGATTTCTTGGTGATTTGTCGACCACTGTATATATATATATATATATTGTGTATATATACAGGTATATATATATATATATATATATACAGGTATATATATATATATATATATATATATATATATATACAGGTATATATATATATATATATATATATATATATATATATATATATATATATATATATATATATATATACACTGTGTGATGATACCCATCAAGGTTGAAACATGTCTGTGAGTGGGTTTACTGACTTTGCATCTCCAAAGTCCTTGCTTAAAAGCTGTGTTTAAAGCAGCATGCATTGGCTAAGGGTTGCTCATGTAATGTGAGCATGAGATAAAAGGTGGCACTGTGTGCTCATTTGCATGTCATTTCCCAGAATCCCTTGCTGCAGTGGAAGTGCTGTGTGCTGGGTGATAATGGTGAAAGACAGGGTTGCAGACCTGTCTCAGACATGCAAATGAATATACAGGAATATTTACAGTTGCTTTATGCTTTACTGTGGAGGGTTTTAGTCACTTTTTTTACCCACCATAACCTTAATAAATATATATATAAATATATATATATGTATATATATATAGCCCATGTTCCGCCCCCCCCCCCCGGTCGCAGATTGGACCTCTAGGGTGTAGTGAGGGCTGGCTACATGTACTATGGTGGTGCACACCTGCTTAGAACAGGAGGGCCTGAGTCTCCCGCGTTGGTATTGGGGATAACAGGGACAGGCTTCTGGGGTATATGCCTTCATCTTTAGTGGTGGTGGTGCAGCGCCTCCATTCTCTGGCGAAACCTAGGGGGTAGGTTGGAATCTTCCCAGAGAAAGCCCTGGTCCCAGGGCGAGAGATTCCAATCTCACAGTCTTTATATATAAACAGCAAAACACACAAAATCCACGGGGAGCATGGGGAGGAAACAAAAATATATTTAAGTGCAGCAAAAAAAGGCAACGTGGAAAAAAGCCTTCAAATGACTTGGCTCTAATGAATTGACTACTTACAAGATGTAAGAGTCAAATAGGCAGGGTTGACTCAAACAGTCACAGGTAAGTGGATGATGCAGTTGTCATCAGAGTGGATCGGGTCCCCAGGATCACGTACCCCAATGTTGAGAGAAAAACTGGCATAGCACAGATCACTCGAGATTAAATGGCTTTATAACAATAAAATATTATACTCACATTCTAACAATAAAATACGGGCATATCACACTGCATTAGTGTAGGAAGATTTTAGCCAGCTGGCTCACCGTCCAGCAACGTTCCCCCACTCCTCCGCCTCAGCCCCCGGTCAGCTGTTACACTGCTCCGACTGGCATCTGACGTCACTTCTGGGTTCGTCGCGCGGTGAGTGCTGGATCTTCCTGCAACTTCTCTGCTGTATGCTCCGGTCTGAATGAAAACTCCCACTCTACGCGTTTCTAAAGCAACTGTGTCTCTCCTGAGGAAGAAAGCAGTGCTATCAGCTCTACTCAGTATGGCTGAGTGTCTTCTCTCCTGTCTCCTTGAAACTCTCCCTTTGCTCCAGCACTCTCCACTCTCCCAGGGCAGAACTCCACTCTCTTCACTCAACTGCCTTACACACACAGGAGCAGCCCACTAAATAGATACAGCCCTGCCTCTCATGATGTCAGCAGGACCTCCCCTCTGTCTCAGGCCTGCCACAGAGTCAGGAGCCTACCTCCATCACTCAAGGCAGGGCTTGGTGGGGGGAAAACCCATAATTACTACTGGCGCCTGCCCTTAACAGGACTTACTCCAGTAGGAGAAAGATATGTAGCCCACTATTTCTTACCGGGGCTACATATATATAAAGCAAGGCTCCTTACCAGGCAGACCAGAAGATCCAGAAGATCCACGGAACACAATATAAGGAAGAGACAGCACTCAGGGTAATATCAAGAGTAGAGTTGTATTCAAAAGCAGGCACTGTCACCGACGTTTCGGTCCTAGGAACAGGACCTTTATCAAAGGAGTGTGTGTGTGTGTGTGTGTGTGTAACTGGGTATGTCTTTTCTGCCTAGCTTTCCCCACCCTGTTATGTAAGCCATGCTAGCTACAAGCTGTAAGGGGTTAATATGTGGGCTTGTTGACCTCCCTCATGCCCCTCTTATGAGTGACAGAAGTAAGGTGGTGACTCATGGCCTGTGTAAGCCTATCTGGTATAGGTATAGACCATGAGCCGGCCCCTTCTTTTTCCTCCTAGGAAGGAGTGGCAATATTAGAGTAGTCCTATTCCTGCTCTGGAGGAGAGAGGAAGCAGAGAGCTGTGAGTCTCTCCCATGGCGGGATGAGCGTGGGGAAACATCTGATTCAGCCACAGAGGCCCTGTAAGATAAGGGGCCATCACCATCCAGAGGTCTGGGACCTCTAAGACTCTGCATCGGTGTAAGGAAGATCTGCAGTGGATGCATGCCATACAATAAAGACCCTTGTTATCACACTCCTGTCTAAGTATCAGTCCTTGGGCAGGAGGGAGACGTATGCAAAAGTGGGGGATGATTTCTGGAGGCCCTGGAACCCACTACGGCTGGAGGCGCTAACACGAATGAGAATAAATACAGAAAGACCCTAAGCCTGTCCTGATCTCCATACCATCGCAGATCCAACTCAGCTCTCCTGATACTAACAAGTATCCGCACCACACACAGGTAGCAGAGGCTGTGCATCTCCCACTGTGAGGGGGACATTGCTACATATATATATATATATATAGATGAACAGCCAGCACGCCAATATAGCTAATTTAGGTAGGTGCATGTCCAATAATAAGCAGATAAACATACGATACCGTTCGCACAGGAATCAGCAGACAGCCCTCAGGTTTGTGAAAAATAAACATATATTGTAGAAAAAATGACACAAATCACCAACGTTTTGGACCCACAAACGGGCCCTTCCTCAGTGTGGTGCACTACCCTGAGGAAGTACCCATTTGTGGGTCCGAAACGTTGGTGATTTGTGTCATTTTTTCTACAATATATGTTTATTTTTCACAAACCTGAGGGCTGTCTGCTGATTCCCGTGCGAACGGTATCGTGTGTGTATATATATATATATATATATATATATATATATATATATATATATATATATATATATAGTGATACCATCAGGTATCTCTAGGTGATGGAACAGTGCAGTAAGTGTGCTTTCCAGCTCACAGAGAGTTAATCCTCCTTAGAAGTACCAGAGACTCTCACATCCACCACCAGTTTAAGTTCTTTCAAATCTAAGGCTGTCTCACATTTTAATCTGGTCTGTAACTGTTTCATACACCCATAATATATATTTTCTTTAACTGTGCATGCAATGTCTTGTATATAATGTATACCCTGTTCATTTATGTAACTGTATTTGTAGCCATGTATTATTTGTCTTACTCTGTGCCCAGGACATACTTGAAAACGAGAGGTAACTCTCAATATATTGCTTCCTGGTAAAATATTTTATAAATGAATAATAAGTACTGTAGTTTGTTCAGCTGATGCCTATTTGAGATGGCTGAACTCCAGATTGCTCATGGAGTTTTTAATAGCCAGAAAGTGACTACAGAGAAGCTGCCATGCTTCCAGAGAGACAATGCTGAGAGTCACAGAGTGAGAGATTGCTGTCCCAGAGAGGGGCACCGATAAGTGCTCCCCAGCAAGTAAGGCTGGCACATTTCCTTGGACCCACTGGATGATGATTGCAGAGTCTGCTGGGACTGCCTGGGTTGGAATCCCAGAGGAAAGCAGGAAAGAGGAGAGACGTGCTGAAGTGGGGACATCAGCTCCAATGGACTAAGATAAGCAAAACGCCTTCACTGTTGTGTGCAGAGACTGTGTACATTGTTGTATATGCCAGGGCATGTTTTAAGATGGAAACCAGTATAGTTGGCCATCTGTCGTTAGAAAGGGTTTGAAGCTGAATGTACAGTTAGTCTACTAAGAGGAATAGGAGTTTATTTTATGTTTTGTTTGAACTTAAAGAGATGGTGGGCCTGTTAGTATGATTTAATCCCTGTAAATATACCCCATATAAAGAATTACTGTATAGTGTTTCCTGCCTTACATTTGCGACTGAAAGAGGCTGCAATGTGGTGTGGGCATCACAATTGGTGGAGTTTAATGTGGGCAATCCAAAAGGCACTGAGCAGCGGAATCTGTGGGTTTGAAAATAAATGCGGGGATTTAAAATGGCTACCCAACTCAAGTGAAAAGCAAAGTCTGTCCCACTGTGTATGACCAGATGTGCTTACAGAATACACCTGAAGGTAGAAAATGGACCATACACTGTGTTTTATGTGTAATGTGCCCGGCCACACAAAACAATGTCCTTTCAGGAATGGGTATCCCGCAAAAGGAACCGCACCAGAAATGTTTATGGAGTGAAAAGGTGGACCACAAGAAAGACTGTCCCTTCAGGCTGGATGAGGATGATGATGATGATGATGATGATGATGATGATGACGATGACAACTCCTCCAACGGGGCTCCGCAAAAAGGACTTTATCCATTTTCAGCAGAAACTCCAGAATTTTTTTTACCCCGTATGTTCAGGAAGGCATGGGTCAGAAAAGACCAGAGATGTGCTACAGCACAGAGCGTTTGGCACAATAGTCACGGGAATGACGACCAGCTTTGAGATGACAAAGGCTACCACTACCGCCATATACAGAAAGCCGAGCGAATCAGAGAAAACAAGTACTAACTGGAAACTGTACTATGAGCTGTTCAAGAAAGATGTGCAAAACTTCATCACAGAGTTAGAAGTTTCTCAGCAAGAGGCATGCATACTCAAAGCAGAGCTTGGTAAGGTAAAGAGAGAATTTACACAAGAAAATTTTGAAGTGCAAGAAACACTGGAGTGTGCAGAAAGAAGGCTGCATAAAGAACGTGTCTCCCTGGAGCAGCACACCCAAGTAAAACAAAAACTGCGGAGCCAGTTGCAAGAGATGCGTGTGAGTTGGCAAGATGCCAAGGTGAAATAGGCGGATGCTGAGGAGATGCGGCGAAGGCTACAGAAGGAAAGTTTCCAGGCTTCTCACAATGTACAAGTGCTACAGGAATGGCTGAATACCCAGTGTGTCTCCACATAGCAGTATGAGGAGCTGAAGGCCACGCTGCGTGTCACCAGAGCATTCCTAGAGGCGGGGCTTAGATGACAGGTGACTGTATGAGAGGGAGCGGGAAAAGGTCCAGAAACTGGACCAAGAGATGGAGAAGCAGAGAGGCTGATCCATCCCCACGAGTCAGTACGCCAAGGAGAAAGAGGCCTGGAAAACAGAAGAAGCTGTGTTCCTACTGACATAAACTGCAGAGCTCCAAAATCTGAAGGATGCGCTGACGCAATCCCAGAGCAATCACCGGGAAGAGGTGAAGGCCCTGAGCGGGGACATGCAGGATCAAAATGAAAAATTGCAGATGCAGATTGCTGAGTGCAAGATACAGCTTGCTGAGAGAGAGTAGGTGTCCATCTGTAAAGTGGCCTGCCTGACATTACACTATGAAACCGAGATGGCCAATACCTGCGAGTTGCTGGACAACACGGCCAATTAGAGGGCCCGGCTGCAGCTGGAGCTGGACAAGGTCTGGGAGGAGCACTGACAACTGCAAGCCAGAAATCAAAAAAGGGAAACAGGTTTAAGACTTACGCTGAATCAGCTAAGAGACGTGGAATCACGACTCACAGACAAAGAAGCTGAACTAGTAGTTGCACTGAGCGGAAAAAGAAATGCAGAAGGACAACTTCAAGACTTGAGAAAGGACCTAGAGTCTGAGAGTGCTGGACGCAAGATGGCAGAGACTCGAGGCTCTGAAGACTGAGCGGGACACTAAGTTGGACTCTAATGCTGCACAGCAGGAGGTTTCTCAGATGATGGAGAAAGGTCCAAAAGCCATCACCGCTAAAGCGGCGTTACTGTCTTCACAAGAGAGGGCCAAGCAGTCACTGGCGAGTGAGCGCAGTGAGCTGACCAACTAGGTCAAGGCTCTTCTGTAGAGTAGGGGAGACTGAGCACAAGAGGAAGAGGACAGAGATTAATCTTCTGTAGATATTGAATACATAGAACTCTTTAATTAGTATTAGAAAGTGGGGGATTATTGACTTTACACTGCATGCAAACATAGGTGACAAATAGTGTTGTAATTAGTTATGGAACAGGTTTTATTATGGTCGAGAAGCAAACATCAAAAGTAGCCACTGCCAGAGCCGGCAACACATTGCGTAGCAGCCCTCTGCCATTGCATGGATTAAACACACAGGATTTGCAGTTTATGTAAAATTATTATTTAGTGTTCCTTAGTGTTTTGTATATATTGGTAAATTAGAATGGTGGATTCAGGCTAAGCATCTATTGTAAATAACAGTATAACCTTATCTCTCAAGGGTATACCTACTGCAAGCAGCAAGCTGTGGATAAATGGACAAGTTACATCAACCTTTTAGGAAGTGGGAGCGTCTGTATTTGTGTTGCAGTTTGCAGCCTGATTTAGAATGGATGACAGTGAACTGGCTCTAGCCCATGGCTGACGAAAGCTGCTTATCCCTCTGGTTGCCATGGAGATGAACAGGAGCAAGAGGAGAAGCTGCCAGTGAGGAAATCAGCATCAGGCATCTGTGGGGGTCTGCAGGAGGAAGGAGGCAGGATCAGCGAGACGGCAAACATGGACTTGCATTGTGATTGTGCGGAGACTCCAGCAGCTGAGCAGCCATCGGGGAAGATTAACAAGACGGCTTTTAAATTATTTGGGAAGAGAAAATCTGGCAGTGCCATGCCAACTATTTTCGGTGTGAGAAACAAGGGAGAGGGGAAAAGCACAGGCAAAATGGGAATGGTGCGGAGCAAAACCCTGGATGGATTAGCTGATGTGCTGGAGAGCAACAAGAAAGAGGAGCCGTGTGTTGGTGCCGGGGCTGATAAACTGAACGCTGATATTAACACCAAGGTTGTGACAATCAACCCAGATGTCTCCTCCAGCAGCCCTGTGGCTAAGTCACACAGTTTTTTTTCTTTGCTGAAAAAGAATGGCAAATCTGAAAATGTCAAGGGAGAGAATGCAGAGCAGAAGCCTGGCTGCAGACAAAAGAAAGGACTGAAAGGGCTCTTTAACAGCATGCGATGGAATAAAAAGGAGAAAAGCTACAAGGAGGATAGAGAGGAGCCTTTGGAAAATCAGCCTGGCCTTATTTTGCCGAGCTCTTTGACTGCAAGTTTAGAATGCATTAAGGAGGAAATACAAAGACCGTTGTGTGAACCGGAAAATGCAGCAGATGAGCTTGCCGTTGGTTTGCCCTGTGAGGAACACAGTGAGGAGGTAAACGCCTCAGTGGAGGAGAATCAAGTTAAGGGAGGTGAGGAATCTCCATGCTCATCACCCAATGCTGAAAAACCCCAAGAAGAGGATGCTCCAGGCGTCCAACACGTGGAGAACCTTTGCCAGCTACCAGATCCAGATGTGGAGACCCTGCAGGATAAGGAGGAAGACATAACAGGTGAAATTCCAATAAACAATATTTCCTTTGTTGAACCTGAATGTGATAGTGGCCAAGAAATTGCAGCCCCCGACCCTTCTACTGTTGATCCTCCCTCTGAGCAATCTTTTGATCGTATTTGTTTGCTGTTGGCTGATGTTACATCACTGAAAAGCTTTGACTCTCTTACAGGATGTGGCGATATTATTGCAGACCATGATGATGAAGGAGGAAACAGCACCAGTGCAAAGAATGCCCCCGGCAATGGCAGGAAATCCACTTCTAAAAAGAACCAACATATTGTTGCCTATCAGGGAGGAGGAGAGGAGATGGCAAGTCCTGATCAGGTAGATGACACCTACATACAGGAATTATGGGACACAATCCCCCAAGCAGAGGAAGCAGGCACAGACATGGGAAAAATCGAAAGCACCTCTCAGGCCTCAAGGGAAGGAAAAGGTCCTGAGGGCACATGGGATGCAGAGGCCGTAAAACCAACTAAACTGAAACAGGTGGCAATAAATCAACATGAGAAAGATGGTCAAAAACAGCGAGAGTGTATACGCAATAGTGATGAGGGTTACTGGGATTCAACAACACCAGGTCAAGAAGAAGAACCAGTAAAGAATGTGGGAAAGCAAGCTCTTCCCAGAGATAGTTATAGTGGAGATGCTCTCTATGACCTATATACAGAACCTGATGAAAATGTAGCAGGAGCTCATGCAGAAGAAGAAATATCCTGCCTGCCCCTTTCCAAACCACTGTCTCCAGTAACTACCACATGCCCAGTGAAAACAGCAAGTTTTAACAAGGACTCTAAGATACCCATCAGCATTAAACATCTGCCAGTGCATCCCCCCAGTCACGGCACAGATACCAACAGCAGCAGCAGCTCCTCAGCTGTACAACAACCATCAGTAAAAAGTGAAATGCCCAGAACGAAAATCCCAGTATCCAAGGTACTTGTGCGAAGGGTCAGCAATAGGGTCTTAACAGGGACTTCAGTTAAAACAACAACATTCCACGATCCTCCCAAAAAATAATTCTAACATGGGTCAAAAACAAAGGTGGACAGATCATTTGAGTTGTTGTCTCAATAGCCAGCTGTTTCTTAAAGGATCATTTCATGTAAAGACAGGCAACTAAGAACACCCTCAAAATAATCCAAGGCAGCTCTTCAAAATCAACTTTCTTAAAAATTTGTTACACCAGATGATTTCTCAATTTATTTTCTACATTTGTATGTTTCAGCTAAACAACTGGACATCCCTTTTGGATGTGTTTTCCACGTAAGGCAAGAAATTGTCAAATTTAGCATTTATTTTGATGCAAAATAGTGCCAACAGTCCTAAAAGGAAGAAGAACCATAGCATACAGTATAAAGGGAGTACTGTATGAAGATAAATGTTATCAGTACATATGTTACATATGAATAAGATTGGTGTATTTTAAAATTAGTCTGTCTTTAACATTCAGGGATCTTAACTAGCAACAATTTAGTTATATCATAAGTGCTGGAATATTTGCCAAAATATAATGAAGGTGTGTGTGTGGGGGGGGGGGTGGGGGGAGCGGGGAGGAAAAAGAAGGTACATAATATATCTGATTCTGTACAGAAATGAATTATTTGTCGATACACAAAATGATTTCAAAAAGGGTATTGAATGTTCTTTCTTTGTTAGAAGAGAATGAAGTCAGCATTGTATAGAGTATGAGCAAATAGCTTGTTTTTACACCTGCTCAAATCCAAAACAACAAAACCTTTATAATAATATGTACAGCACTTGTGTGGACCAAATTTAGTTTCTTTTCATAATGTGTATTATCTGTAAATATGTGTAGCTACACACGTGGGTATGTGTATGTGTAAATATTCACAAATGTGACGGTCACTGACGTGAGACCTCAGATGTCTCATATTACATTTTTTAACAAAGGTTTGAGAAAATAATGCACGCCCACATGGGCTTCAAAATATTGTACTTTGGCCCAACAAAATAAACACACAAATAATATGTTTTACATGTCTGTGTTGAAGGGGCCAGAAAGATGTTGATTTTTTTTTAGCTAGTTTATAGGTGTAGAAACAAACACATAATTGAATTGCTGGGGCTTTGATGCTACAGAAAGAAGCTGCAATAGTCAGCAGCTGTGTTAGAGGGTTGCACATCTAAAAAAAGTGAAACAAGGATAGGCAAGTTGAGATGGACAGAGAATGTTGTGACTGTGAGAGCTAAAATGTACAGATGTGAAATAGGTAGATGTATCATTAAAGATTTTTATAAACTGCTCGTGCATTCTCTCTCAACTATGTCTATGCACACAATCTTACTCAGATGATGGTTACTGCTATACTGGAAATGCACATGCCCAGAACATATTGCATCCTGCTTCATACCTCTTCTCTGACAAATGAGACCGGTTTTGCAATCTGTTGCAGGCCCTCTGACAGCACAGGCATGAACATGACTGTCACACAATTGTAATAACAGGTAATGCCGGCCATCAGTAAATTGCTGTACCTCTCATAAGAAATTACTTTACCCAGCATGGCGCATCTGCCACAGTTTTGTGAAGGGGTTCATTGTCTGCCATTGTCTTGCATTTATAACATGACTACTGTATCTACTAATTGCTCCCATTCCAAATCCCCACCTGTCTCAGGTCTGATAAATAACAGTCAATGTATTTCAAGAATATAGCAGCAGTTGTGTCTTTAGTTGAGTGCTGCTATTTTTTTTAATCGGTTGGTTATTGACATGTCCTCATGCATGTACTTTTATTTACTGTACCACCAACCATGCATGCAGAGCCTTGCAGAAATAACACACATACATTAGAATACAAGGAATGCTAATACAATATGAGGATAAGTGCATGAAACATAAAACATAAGCATGGGGAGGAGCGAGTCCCCACCCTGAAAAGCTTACAATATATTAGAGCTTTTGCAGCCATGGGAATAATACATTTTTTTAAAAGAATATGTGTACAATATTGTACACAAACACGCACACACACACATATATACAAATAAAGACAGATAAGGCCAGGTCCATAGTGCATTTGCCCTTGCGGAGGCGTGCGCGGCCATGACGTCACCCGCTTGAAGCGGTGCGTTTTTTGGCCCTGGTATGCGCGCAGTCTGTGGGTGTGTCTAGGGGCGTGCCAGTGATATCATGGAGCTGGTTCGCCCTCATTGGGTGAACTGCTCACGTGACCGGCCTGTTGCGCTAAGAAATCAGTTTAAACTGATTTCTTGCGCAACGCGCGCCCCCTCCGGCTTCTGCGCGCGTGCCCGCACGCACATGAACGCAAACACTGCCATAAGGCAGTCTGTTCGCTCAGCGTGCGAGGAGAAAGCATATATGTTACATTTAATTTTTGTGGCAAGGTACATTTTTCAAGTAGAGCAGGGCCCTGGGTATACGGCGGGTTCTGTTCCAGAGGCCCGCCGTATAGTGAAAATCGCCGGAAAGCGGATCCGGCGATTTTCACTTCTGTGCATGCGCAAACTGGCATTTTTGCCGTTCTGCGCATGTGCAACCTATGGTATGCGCACGCAATCTATGGTACGCGCACGCAATCTATGGTACGCGCACGCAATCTATGGTACGCGCGCGCAACCTGTGGTCTGCGCATGCGCGCCGGGTGCACCCACCCATTCTGCGCATGCGCGATTTACAAACCAACATGGCGCCCCCCTACTCGGTGCCGCCGTATCAGCGGATCGCCGAGAAGCGAAGCGCCGAGAAGCGGGGCCCTGCTGTAGTTTAAATAACGGGGTCAGAATGAAGGTCAGTGGGACACTGCTGTGTATAAGAGTTGCTCTAAGGCACTGGTTTCCAACTTTTTATTTTGGTTAAGGAACCCAATGTTAAATTCTGAGGAACCCCAATGCTCTCTAACAGCATGTCTGACATCAGATGCCTTGTACATTCTTCTGTATTTGATACTATTTTAAAATTACATGGAACCATTTAGGGATGCCTGGGGAACCCAAGAGTTCCTAGGAACCCTGGTTGAAAAAGCACTGCTCTAAGGGATGAGTAAAGTTACAATGTTTGTGTGTGTGCATGCACTCCCTCTCCTTGTTCTGCTGGGTGAAAGCATTCAGTGAATGGTTAAATATTTGCTTAATTGTTTTAATCCCCTAGCAGTGAATGGGTTCACAATGTCACCTATGTATTACTAGACTCATCCACTAGTCATCAGCATCCATTGAAGGATCATGTTATACCATTCTAATTATGAAACAGGGAACACATTTAATCATTGGTTAGACTGTATAAAGTTATTCAGAGTGGCAGATATAAACACTAAGAAGACATATAACACGCAGTTTTAAATTCTATATTATTCAACTAAAAATGTATTTCAATTCTTTGCTATTTAACCAGAACTCAATTTGCTTCCCCAAAAAATGTATAGTTCCACAAGGAATTGTAAAGACCTCCAGCATAAAAAGGGTTACGTTATCAGTGTTTAATGTATTACTAAAAACCAGTGAGTGTTTTTCCAACTGTAATAACCAGGCAATTTAGTAAAGTTTATTGTTTATTGTGTGCATGTATATACTGTACGCCATTTGCCTTGCCTGATTTAATACTGACTAACCTTAAAACTTGCCCCACAAATCAAGCATCCCAATAGCCTTCACTCATGGCTACTGTCCCACACCCACAGTCCCTCCTACCAACCATTGTGGCCAAGCACTGCCATCTACAGCACATATTCCCTCACCTGCTGTCTCTGTAAGTCTCCCAACATACCACTTAGACATACAAAACAATACAATACAACAGAATATCCCCTAATAGGGTTTATATTGTACCGTATGTAAGTGCTGATCACATTTAATTTGCTTATTATCATGCTTTCTGTTGGTAGATGAATAGTGTACAGTATGTGTTTGCAGTGGGGGTTTTTTTTTGTTTTTTTTTTTGCTGACATGACACAAAGCTGTCTTTGTTGTCTTACTACTGTACACCAAATGGGGAATGAAGCATGCGTCACTGAACGCTGAATTGGATGTTATTAAGGCGGTGTTCTAAAAACTGGGTTTTGTTGTCTGGTTTATATTATCTGCCTAAATGTCCAATGTTCAAGATAATCTGTATAAGAAAAGAGCTAGGCAAATCCTCTTCGGAGTCACTCTGTGCTTGCCAACCCTTGGATTTCACTTCAATTAATTTTTTTATAAACCGTTTTTGAGTATTTTGTATTACCGTCATGATTTTTGCATTGTGTCTTCAAACGTTCAGGCTGACATGCTCTTTACCAGTGTCCTACCAGTACAGGTATGGTCAGTTTGGAAATATAAGGCTTCATTAATATGCTCCCTTCCCCCTACTCAGTGGAAGGCACATTCACAGCATATAAATTGGGCCATATTCCATTTTGTACATATTACTGAAAAAACGCCATAACATTTTCAATGTCACACACTTTAAAATGTTTTATGGTGGCTGTCTTAGGTTACCTTCAAACATGATTTTCGCTGCATTAAATCAACAAATCCTTGCAAGCCCATTTTAGTTGTCGTATGGCATTGCTGGTATCTGAATGCAAATAATATTTTTTTATTTTTGCTTCACCAAATGTTTTCGAAATACATTTTCCTTAGTAGAACACAGTCCTTTATTATTTTACTAAAATAAATACATGGGAAAAAAAATGTTTCTTGTTAACAAGCAATAGTGTAACATAACATGGAATAGTTAGGCACATACAGGTTTTGAGAGTGTAATCTATTGTCCAGTATATAGTTACTAATAAGTAATATTAGAAAATATAATGTTCCATGTCCAATCTGGACAGTTGTTCAGGCGTGTTACAAAAAATGTTGAGAGAGACATGGGGAAGAGTGTCCTTAGCTCTTTTAGTGCAGCTGTAGGGTCTAAAGGGGTTAACTGCAGTTCCAAGGCTTAATGTGCGATGCCGGCCCCACCTCCTCAGCTGATTGGATCCTGGCGTCAGAAGAGGCGGTCACACCATATACAGGAAGTCCCAGGCTGCACTGGAGGATGTAGGGATCTGAGTGGGGCTGTATTGGAAGGGGGAGGTCTCTTGTCCCACCCCTTTGATTCCCCCATAAGCTACGGGTGGAAGAAGGGGGCATCGGGTGGTCAGGAGTGGGAGGAGGGATACAAATGTGAGACAGAAATGGGCTTTGATTTGTTTCTGTCCCGAATTCGGATACTAGATAGTGTAGAAACTTGCGGTCCGGATTAAACCAAACGACGAGTGTCTCGGACAGTTTGGGTCCTCGAAATCCAGAGAAAAAGCTGGGGCTGAGAAAAGCACAGCAACCAAAATAAATACAACCAAACCTTAAATAGTATATAAAGGCTGGGCTCCCTCGAATAATGCAACGTGAACAACACAAGAAAAAGCAAGTCCTCAAAGACAGAACGTACAGAAATTCCATAACGGGGCACTCGGGTTAGTGAAAAATGTTACAAAATGTATTAAATATATAGCAATGGTCAGACAGACAAGACAATCATAAAATAATTTAAAAAACATAAATCTAAACCGTCTCCTAATCAATTAAAGTAAAGTCAGTATTGAAGGCAACAAACTGAAAACTGTACGATATCAAAGGAAATGTGATAATACTCAGACACCATGTAATAAAGAAAAACACATAAGGTATTTCTAAAGATGTTCTAGCGTCACAGTAATCCCTTTAAATCTAGGAGGGGTTCATGAATGACCTCTCCTAAACAATTGGATATCTGCTTTGTTAGTAAAAGGCACAGAAAAATTCTGTCATAGTAGCAGAGTAGGTGGATTTTCAATCTAGATAGTGATGCCCCTAAGGGACTCAAAGAGGAACTTAGTTTCTCATCTTTTTTATAACTCATGTTACCTTCAGGCACCCAGTAATATACTACACACCAGCAACTGTACAACCTGTCTTTATTCTTGAACCAGCACTGACTTGCCACATGCAGGTCCCTCTCTCCTCCATCCCTGGATTAGACCCCAGGGGCTTGAGGCCCCAAGAGCCCACCTTTTATCCCCTTACCCCCTGATGGGGTATGATGGAATAGTTCCCACTCACAGAGGGAGGGGACAGAAAACACAATTTAGTGGAGGCCATCTTTTATACCTGGGGAGGGGTTTGTAACCATGCCCCATAACAGGACAGATCCAGGTACTGACAAGCATCACACCACTGGCATGTGATCCAGTCAGTACCCTCCCAGGCATGACACTCCAAACTGCCATTAGGCCTGCACCTGGATAAGGTAATATTGTACCGTATCCAGTCTGCAACTCACATGCTAGGCCTCTGTGTAGGAGTTTAACCCCAACACTGTCTGTTCCTATCAGGACTTATAATGTTAGGGCCAAGGAAAAGGGTATAGCTAGGGACACTAGGCTACATTTAAAATATGGATGTGTTCTGCATTAACTTTCTCTCCTTCAACCTCTGCTTGACGCTTTGCAATCTGGTTTCCATCCTCTACAATCCACTGAGACAGCACTAACAAAAGTGGCCAATGACCTACTCACAGTTCAGAATAGGGGTCACTTCTCTTTACTCCTTAATCATTCTCCTGGATCTCTCTGCTGGTTTTAATACTATTGAGCACCCCTTCTACTGAACACTCTCCACTCCATTGGCCTCTGTGATACTGCCCTCTCCTGGTTCCCATCCTACCTTTCCAACCACTCATTCATAGTATCCTTCTCTGATAGGTCTTCATCTTCACTCCCTCTCTCTGTTGGGTCCCACAAGGCTCTGTCCTTGACCCTCTGCTCTTCTCATTCTACACCTCTTCTCTTAGTGAATTAATACAATATTTTGGCTTTTAGTATTATCTCTATGCCAATAACACCCAAATTTACCTCCCCTCTGACCTGTGCTGTGTCACAACGGTCCCTCTGCAATCACCTCATAGATGTCCCACCGTTATGTGAAGCCAAAACAGAACTAATACTCTTCCCCCTTCCACTGCTACACCTACACTCAAACTCTCCCTCACTGTTAATAACACCACAATCAATGCATTAAGCCCGCTGTCTAGGGTTCATCTTTGACTCAGATCTCTCCTTCATTCAGTCCCTTACAAAGTCCTGCCATTTCCACCTTCAAAATATTGCTTTCTTACTCACAGTGCAACTAAAATCCTCATTTATTCACTCATCCTGTCCTACCTTGACTACTGCAACCTTCTGCTAGTTGGCAATTCCACCTATCCCAACTCCAATTCATCTAAAACACTGCTGCCAGACTCATCTACCACACTTACCGCTCCCCTTCTGCTGCTCCACTATGCAAATCTCTACACTGGCTTCCCATATCTTCTAGAATTAAATGTAAAACCCTGGCTCTAATTTACAAATCTCTCAATGATAATGCTCTCCTTATATCTCAGCCCTCATCTCTAAATACATACCAAAAGCACAATATGCTCTGCCGCCTTTGCTCCTGCATTATTACTTCCTCTCACTCCCAACTAGAAGACATCTCCTGTGCTGCCCCCTCTCCCTGGAATGCCCTACATGCACCATCAGACTCTACCCCAGCTTTCAGACATTTAAAAACTCCATGAACATTCACCTTTTCAAGGAACACTATCTCACATACCTCTAACATCCAACTGTCCCTTCCCCTCCCCCATCGAATGCCTTTGGGACCAGCTGTGCTGCTGGACCAATCTCCATGCTATATAACACCCCCACCCTCAAACCTTAATGGTAGAATGCGGCTACATTATACTCCATCCTAATATACACTCCATCCCACAATGAGCAGCCACTTTACCTTTTATTGCAACATTGTCCCTCTTTCCCTCTAGAGCAGGTCTGCAAAACTCCAGTCCTCGAGGGCTGCAAACAGGCCAGGTTTTTAGGATATCCCTATTTCAGCACAGCTGGCTCAATTAGTGGCTCAGGCATACTGTCTTACAGTCTTATACGCAGGACGCCAGTAATCAAGATGGCGCCGGTAGCTTCAGTGTGGGCGGAAGTTAGGAAAGAATTTCAGGGAATATGATGGTTGTCGGAGCTTCAGTGTGGATGCTGATAGCGCTGAAGCCTCATACAGAGACCGCGGGAGAAGCGGTCATTGGTTTAAACCGGTTGAGAAGGGGGCGGGGCTATCACACCATTTGACCGGCGGGAACACACCACGAGTTCCAATAACATTGGCTGCATCCGTATGTGTCTCACTTGTTTTCTTCCTGCTGTCAACGTAAAGAAAATAAAACGTTCAGTTCGCTACAGCCCGCAGCATAGGGATTTCCCTGTGATGCAACTCCAGAATCCCTGGGACTCAGAATCAATAGGCAATAATCGCTTTGGCCTAGGACGGTGGAATGAAGGAAGTGTGGTTGGCCCAGCAAGTACTCCCCAAAGTACTTTGTGTACTCACCAAAGACCCTCAGATTGCACACAACTTAATATGAACAGTTCCTATTAGAGAGAAATGTTGGTGCCTTATTTAGCCTAAGCAAGGCAACAAAGAGTACAGTATCTTGCTAACCTGAGTGCATCCAACACCCCTCACAGACTCTGTTTTCGTTTTGCTGCAGACCTTAAGGACTTCGATTATTTCTAATCTTACTTATCAAGAATAATACTCAGAATTAACCAATTACAGGTATACCGCACATTAACGTACGCAATGGGTCCAGAGCATGTATGTAAAGCGAAAATGTACATAAAGTGAAGCACTCCCTTTTTTCCACTTTTCGATGCTTCGGTACAGGTAGGGAGCCGGTTTTGCTGTTCAGGACGTGCTGACAGGCGCGAGCTGCCGTTTGCCTATTGGACGAAGGGAATCAGTGCGTCACTACTACAGCGGTCTGTAGGGCAGAATAAGTGTCCGTATTCGCGAAGCAAGCTTACGGACACAGGGGTATGGGGCTATTGAAAATATGTCCTTATTCGCGAGTGTACTTAAAGGGAGTGTCCTTAAACCGAGGTATGCCTGTACTATTTTAAACATGGCTTTTGACAACCCATGAAAAGTACTGGTCATGATTCACTACATAGTGATGAGTAGTTCTCATTATTGATGTATTCTACAGCTATGCATATTTGTCTCTCCCCCTCTACAGAGGGCTTCATTCATTACACTTCTTGCATATTCTTCATACAATGCTACACTTTCCACTTATTGTTTATAGATCTTAATAGTTTGTCCTGTAAAGAATCTTTGTTTTTGTGAATAGTGACATTATCTTCTATCCCTTGCATCATCAGTAGCTATGGCAATAAATAATTCTATTCAGACTCTGTAACAGCTGCACTTGAGTTTTGCTTATTGCACTTGGGGAGTTTGCTAATGAGACATACCATTTTGTAGAACATTTACACTCGTCAACATATTTGCCTATAGGCCTTTAAAAAAATCCCAATTTATCTACTATACTAATATTGTTTAGAATAAGTAAAAGACTAATTATTTCCGGTCTGACTTTTAAGTATGCATTAAAATACATGATGTGCCTTGTTTAAAGGTGCAATCCATCCTTGGACCAAAATGAACCCATGGCATGTTTGGGGCGTTATATCTGGGTGGCTGACCCCCTGTTGTATTTTTTTTTTTACACCAGTAAGACACCTGAAATAATTATGCATATATTTTTTACAAAGCATAATAGACCCCGAGAGGAGGGTCAAAAGAACCCCATAATCATTGTATTGTATTGTATGTCTTTATTTATATACAGTAGCACCAAAAGTGTACTCAGCGCTTCACAAAGAATACAGTACAGGGAATTATAATTATACAATACAGTAAGTGTAGCAAAATCAGACAATAGGAAAGGAAATCCCTGCCCCGAAGAGCTTACAATCATGCACACTATGCCAAACATTGCTCCTTATAGGCACCAACAGCCCTTAGGTAGTTCTCCTAGTATAGGACACTGTAGCTACAAAGAGAGGCTACAAATACAAAACAAAAAATCGTTATTACATCAAATAAGTATAACAATTAAAAGTTAAAAGTCAATAAAAATCCCCGTAACAGAGTAGTGAGGACTCAGAGTAATGAATAGTTCAAAAGTAATCTCTGATAGTAGATCCTCACAAAGCTGTGTTTAATAAGTCAAAAAGTATTGAATGTCCTATACTGTAGATCGAAATCCCTTGTATACCTATTGCAGTGGCTATAATAGCTCTAGTCAAAACAGGAAATGAGTATCCAGATTGTAGCGTGATGTAACATATGTAAGCCACTTGTATCAATAACACGCAGTTACTAGTGTAACTAGACACAGGTACTTATTGACCGCAAGCACAAAGAAACAATAGTATATTATTCCTAGTCTTTTCCTGATTGGCCACACTGGGTAAACAGTGTATCAATACGCAAATTTACTGATACAGTCTCAGTTATGCACTTACACAGAACAATGCATCTATATATGTAGGTACATATAAGATACAAGTCTCCTCATGTGTAATGCAAAAAGGGAACCGCAGGTATACACACAGTACCCCTGGCTCAGTACAGACTCCTCCCCCTGATGAAGCGTGGCATACACACGAAACACGCGTCGGTGGTAGAGTAAGGCGTCACAGGCCATTACGGCTTGTATACACACCACACTTACACTTTGCACATGGGGTACATTTTGGCTACTTAGCAGTCTGATTCATCTGTTACATATATTTTTTATAATTAATATTTTACCAACATAAACACGAATACTATAATCTGTACGTATGTTTCAATAATTGTTTTCAGCTCTGATATAAATGTGGTAAGTGAGACATGGGAGAGATTTGATCTCCACTCTTTTTTTGTGTTATATTACCATATATTGGACAGGAGTTTGAACTGGAAAACTATTGACAAACTAATAAGGACACAGAGTCAAGTCCCAAGTATCAGCACGACTCTCTGCAATATCATCCTGGCTGGTCCCTTATCCCCTTACACTATGTACAAAACACATCTCATTCTGCCACCAAAACAAGAACCTGTTGCCCCCATCCCTACCGCATGTAAGGAATTGGGGAATACGTCCTTTGCGACGTGTTCCCTCCTTACTTATCTCATCTCAGACCTTCGCTCTGGCACGAGCGTGTGCGTGCACCCCCGCTCTGCTTACAGAGGGCGTGCGCATGTACAGCTCTTCTAGTGAGCCACGGAGATTAGCTCCGCCCCCTCGGATGCGCCATGCTTCTCTCATGCACGGCACGCACACGTGTGACGATGTGCACCGCTCCCCAGCTGTGTGGCAAGTATTCATTTAGCCCACTTGTCTCCTGCAGCCAATCCTTGTCTCTGCAGAGGCCGTCTCCCCTGCTACTGGTTCCTGTTTCCCATTAGTACCCTGCTCTCACTCCCAGTCATTGCTGAGCATAGCTTTTTGTAGCCTTGAGCTCCTACGTCTGTTGTGCCTTGCTCCTTGTCCTGTGTTTATCTTGCAGTTTAACCGTTCATGTACCGACTCGGCTTGACCTTGGAACCTCTCTGGATATTCACCCCGACTTACCCTCGACTCTGCAGACCTCTCCAACCCAGACCACGGCTATACGGACCTCCACGATTCTAACCTCTCCACCCCCAGACCACAGCTATACGGACTTCCACGATTCTGACCTCTCTAGCCCCAGACCACGGCTAATGGACTTTGACTATTCTGAACTCTCTATTCCAAGACCTTGGCAAGTATCGATTAACCCACTCTCTCCAATTCAGACCCAGCTACGTTTGACAATCCGCCTGCCAGGCACGCTTCCGCTGCTGTGAGTGCGTAGCTTGCTACTTCCCAACCTCAGTACCCGGGTCCTGTCTTGTTCGTGGGCAGTGCAATTGTTACACTATGCTCAGCCCAACGAACATGGACCCCCCTGAGGTGGGCCAAGCCCTGTCTTCGATTTCTGAGCATTTCGAATACCTGGATAACCAGATTGCTTCCCTTACGCAAAACTTGACCACGGTTTTCCTTAACCAATTGCAATCCAGGATTATTAGACCTGCTACCTTGTCTGTTTCTTCCCCTGAAGCCTCTCTCTCCCTCGAGCCACATCTCCCCACTCCCAATCGATATGCATGAGATCCCCATGGATGCAGAGGTTTTCTAAACCAATGTGACCTACAGTTCGAGTTAACCCCTTCCCGCTTCTCTTCTGATAGATCTATGGTGGCGTATATTATCACTTTATTAACCAGAGACGCATTGGCATGGGCATCCTCCATCTGGGAGCAGAGACCAAAAATTATCCAAGACTTCCCACGCCTCAAGAAGGAATTTAAGCAAGTCTTTGACACCCCTGTCCGTAAGATTACTGCTGCTTCTTCTCTATTTCACATTTCTCAGGGTCACAGACCGGTTGCAAGATACTCTCTGGAATTTCAGACCATCGCGGCAGAGGCAGGTTGGAACAATGACACGTTATCTGCAGCTTTCTGGCAAGGTCTCTATGAGACATTAAAGAATGAATTAGCTGCTCAAGAAAGACCTACGGTGCTCGTGGATCTTATTGCCATGTGTATTAGGGTGGATCAACGCCTTCAAAGACAGGAGTCTTGAACGCCATCACTCACGTTCTCTCACACCAACTGCTCTCGTCCCCAGTCTGTCTCCTTCTACTTTCTCAGCTCTTGAGGCTCAAGAACCAATGAAGTTAGGAAGTCACCAGCTCTCCCCTTCAGAGAAACAACCTCAGAGAACTGGAGGATTATGTCTTTACTGGGGACTGTCGGGTCATCTGGTGCTTCATTGTCCCACAAAGCCGGGAAACGCCAACACCCAATGAGGTATAAGGGGGTCTCATTGGGTACCATTTCTTCTTCCCCTCCTAGTAAGAGAGGTCTACCTACCAGGGTCATGCTGTCTATCTTCCTTGAGGGTCCTGGTTTCCTAGTTCTTGCCTCAATCGACTCTGGGTCTGGGGGAAACTTTGTGGATCAAGATTTTGCTACCAAACATAAGATTCCCCTGATCAAGAAATCAATACCGGTGGGTCTAGGTGCTATTGATGGACTTCCTCTCCAGCCAACCTTCATTTCATTGGAGACTCTTACTCTCTCTACTACTGACGGTCACAAGGAAAAGATCTCACTGGATGTTATTCGTTCACCCTCTGTACAGGTAATTCTAAGCCTTCCTTGGCTCCAACAACACAATCCGACTATAGACTGGACAGACAAGAGACCTATACAATGGGGTGTTGCCTCTGGGGTTGCTCCTGTATCCTCGGTACAACTTATCGCTGGCGTAGAGACAAGTACTCCTGCCAAACCTACTCTTCCTGAAGTATATGCAGAATTCATTGATGTTTTTGATAAAGTTCGCTCTGATACTCTACCTCTGCACCGCCCTTATGATTGCTCCATAGAGCTTCTGCCCAGTGCCATCCTTCCTAAAGGCAGATCCTATCCTTTGTCCCTTCCTGAGACTAAGGCTATGTCTGAATATATTCAGGAGAACTTAAAGAGAGGATTCATTAGAGCTTCTTCCTCCCCAGCTGGGACTGGGTCCTTTTTTGTTAAGAAGAAAGATGGTTCACTCCATCCTTGCATGGACTATAGGGTTAAAGAAGCAATAAAAATGTATCTAAGCTGGAGAACTCAAAAGTACATGAATAAGTGTGTTAAATAATCATAAGACATACAGTTCAGCTACAGGCGCTTAACAACAAGCAAATATGAATGTATAAATGTCCTTGAGTTGGCCCCTAAGGGGTTAAATACAACCTTAGAGTCCAATCTGAGGGAAAAGATGAGGAAAGATTTATTCCAGCCCAGACAAAAGAGAGAATACAAAGGCACACTAGAAGGGGTAAGAGAAGAGGAAAGAAGGGAGGGACGAAGGGGGAAGGAAAGATCTGGTACCCCCCACAGACGCTGTTGAAAGAAATGGGTATTTTTAACCTTTCTGGAATTTTTTTTAATAATCAGCATGCGAGTACCCTCCGGAAGGGCCTTTCTTTTGCCCCAAGTAGTGAACCGCAACTCTTTGAGATATTTATAGACCTAAACAAATTCATAAGGAAGTTGACGCTTAAAATACATTTTTCAAAATTAGAGGAGATAAGGAACAATCATACACAGTGAGAACTAACTGTAATTTCAACACAAGAACAAAGGGGCTTAGAATGCCTGGTTTCTTTACTTGAAGAACATGATGGAGTAAGTAGATTAGATCTTTCATGTGTGGATACTGATATGCATGAGAGGGATTTGACCATTCACGACACACCATTTAGTCTAGAACCCCAATTTTTACATACCAATTTTAAACCGAAATCTGTGTTTTATCCAATACAGTCTAAGGGTAAATTCATAGATACTTTCCATGAGTTAGTCTATAGGGATTTTAAAGTGATGTTGAAACACAGGGATTATCAGGACAAAGAACAAATTTAAAACATTGGAAAAAGAAGCCTTGAAAGATTTAAAAACCAATACTGAAATTGTTATTAGACAGTCAGGTAAGGGAGGAGGGATTATAGTACAAGATAGAATAGACTATATTAAAGAGGCAACAAGATTACTATCTGATACTACCACTTATCACCTATTACGTAGGGACCCAAGGATGGATTTTAAAATTGATTTAGATGAGATTTTAACTGATGCAGCAAATTTAAGTATTTTAACTCCTAAAGAGCATCATTTTTTATCAATAGGTCATCCTCGAGTGCCACATTTTTATCATATCCCTAAGATTCACAAAAGTAATACAGATACCCCTGGTAGACCTATAGTCTCGGGGATTGGTTCCCTTACAGCCAATTTGTCCAAATATTTAGATAGTTTTTTGCAAAAATATGTAGTAGTTTTACCATCACACATTAAGGATACGATGCATATTTTAAATTTAATTAAGGACGTGACTTGGCGGAAGGATTATCTATGGGTGTCCTGCGATGTCGAATCTCTTTATACAAGTAATGGGCACCAACATGGGATAGAAGCGATAGAATTATATTTGAAACAAGATCATTCAATTTCAAACGAACAAAGGGAGTTTATATTAATATGCATTGAATTTATTCTTAGTCATAATTATTTCCAATTTCAAGATAAGTTCTATTTACAAAAGAAAGGAACAGCGATGGGCACAACCTTTGCCCTAAGCTTCGCAAATATTATGATGGGTTATTGGGAACATCTATTCATTTGGGCCAATAATCCCTTTTTAAAGCATCTGATTTTCTTTTATCGCTTTATAGATGATATTTTAATAATTTGGCAAGGTAACACTGAATATTTAATAGGTTTTATGAGTCATATTCAGTGCTCGACAAATCACCCAAAAATCTACTCGCCCAACCAAAAAATCTACTCGCCACCTAGTCCCGCCCCCCAACTCCGCCCCTAGTCCCGCCCCCAACTCCGCCCCTAGTCCCGCCCCCAACCTCGCTTTAAAATAAAATATATAAATACAATACATTTAATAAATTCCTAGTCAGAACAATATTCATTTTTGACATAAATGTATTTATTGTATTACATTATACTACAATTAGACGTGTGTGTGTGTGTGTGTGTGTGTGTGTGTCAATGTCGGATCTAGAAATAAAAGCCAGATGTGAATGACTAGTTTCCTGAACTCCTTAACCAGTGTCTGGACGTCGGCGCTTCACAGAGAGAGACAGACAGAGAGAGACAGACAGACAGACAGACACACACACACAGAGAGCGGCACACCCACACAGAGAGAAAGAGAGACACAGGAGAAAGAGAGAGAATGAGAGACACACACACTGAGAGAATGAGAGACAAAGAGAGAGTGCGACAGAGAGAGCGAAGAAGAGAGTGCGACAGAGAGGGAGAGGGAGACAGAGAGAGGGAGACAGAGGAGGGAGAGGGAGACAGAGAGAGAGAGGGTGACAGAGAGAGGGAGAGGGTGACAGAGAGAGGGAGACAGAGAGAGGGTGACAGAGAGAGGGAGAGGGTGACAGAGAGAGGGAGAGGGTGACAGAGAGAGGGAGACAGAGAGAGGGAGAGGGAGACAGAGGACGGAGAGGGAGACAGAGAGAGAGAGGGTGACAGAGAGAGGGAGAGGGTGACAGAGAGAGGGAGAGGGTGACAGAGAGAGGGTGACAGAGAGAGGGAGAGGGTGACAGAGAGAGGGAGAGGGTGACAGAGAGAGGGAGCGGGTGACACAGGGAGACGGAGAGGGTGACACAGGGAGAGGGAGGGTGACACAGGGAGAGGGAGGGTGACACAGGGAGAGGGAGGGTGACACAGGGAGAGGGAGGGTGACACAGGGAGAGGGAGGATGACACAGGGAGAGGGAGGGTGACACAGGGAGAGGGTGACACAGGGAGAGGGTGACACAGGGAGAGGGTGACACAGGGAGAGGGTGACACAGGGAGAGGGTGACACAGGGAGAGGGTGACACAGGGAGAGGGTGACACAGGGAGAGGGTGACACGGGGAGAGGGTGAGAGGAGAGGGTGACACAGGGAGAGGGAGAGGGTGACACAGGGAGAGGGAGGGTGACACAGGGAAAGGGAGGGTGACACAGGGAGAGGGAGGGTGACACAGGGAGAGGGTGAACAGGGAGAGGGTGACACAGGGAGAAGGTGACACAGGGAGAGGGTGACACAGGGAGAAGGTGACACAGGGAGAGGGTGACACAGGGAGAGGGTGACAGAGAGAGGGAGACAGAGAGAGGGAGACAGAGGAGGGAGCGGGAGACAGAGAGAGAGAGGGTGACAGAGAGAGGGAGAGGGTGACAGAGAGAGGGAGAGGGTGACAGAGAGAGGGAGAGGGCGACACAGGGAGACGGAGAGGGTGACACAGGGACAGGGAGGGTGACACAGGGAGAGGGAGGGTGACACATGGAGAGGGAGGATGACACAGTGAGAGGGAGGGTGACACAGGGAGAGGGTGACACAGGGAGAAGGTGACTCAGGGAGAGGGTGACACAGGGAGAGGGTGACACAGGGAGAGGGTGACACAGGGAGAGGGTGACACAGGGAGAGGGTGACACAGGGAGAGGGAGACACAGGGAGAGGGTGACACAGGGAGAGGGTGACACAGGGAGAGGGTGACACAGGGAGAGGGTGACACAGGGAGAGGGTGAGAGGAGAGGGTGACACAGGGAGAGGGAGAGGGTGACACAGGGTGAGGGAGGGTGACACAGGGAAAGGGAGGGTGACACAGGGAGAGGGTGACACAGGGAGAGGGTGACACAGGGAGAGGGTGACACAGGGAGAGGGTGACACAGGGAGAGGGTGACACAGGGAGAGGGAGGGTGACACAGGGAGAGGGAGGGTGACACAGGGAGAGGGAGGGTAACACAGGGAGAGGGGGGGTGACACAGGGAGAGGGGGGGTGACACAGGGAGAGGATGAGACAGGGAAAGGGTGACACAGGGAAAGGGTGACACAGGGAAAGGGTGACACAGGGAAAGGGAGGGTGACACAGGGAGAGGGAGGGTGACACAGAGGAGGGAGGGTGACACAGGGAGAGGGAGGGTGACACAGGGAGATGGTGGGTGACACAGGGAGAGGGAGGGTGACACAGGGAGAGGGAGGGTGACACAGGGAGAGGGAGGGTGACACAGGGAGAGGAAGGGTGACACAGGGAGAGGGAGGGTGACACAGGGAGAGGGAGGGTGACAGGGAGAGGGAGGGTGACAGGGAGAGAGGGAGGGTGACAGGGAGAGAGGGAGGGTGACAGGGAGAGGGAGAGAGAGAGAGGGTGACACACTCACAGACACACAGACACTCACTCTCACTCAGACAAACACACACACACACAGTCTGTCACTCACACACACACACACTCACACACACACACAAACACTCACCTGCACGGCAGTGGGCCCCCCACACGGCAGGAGGGGTCGCACATGGCAGCGGGGGCAGCACCGGGTGAGGGATTTCCCCTGCTTAGAGCAGGCTTAGAGCAGGCTTAGAGCAGGGAGAGGGTGACAGAGAGAGGGAGAGGGTGACAGAGAGAGGGTGACAGAGAGAGGGAGAGGGTGACAGAGAGAGGGAGAGGGTGACACAGGTAGACGGAGAGGGTGACACAGGGAGAGGGAGGGTGACACAGGGAGAGGGAGGGTGACACAGGGAGAGGGTGACACAGGGAGAAGGTGACTCAGGGAGAGGGTGACACAGGGAGAGGGTGACACAGGGAGAGGGTGACACAGGGAGAGGGTGACACAGGGAGAGGGAGACACAGGGAGAGGGTGACACAGGGAGAGGGTGACACAGGGAGAGGGTGACACAGGGAGAGGGTGAGAGGGAGGGTGACACAGGGAGAGGGAGAGAGAGAGAGGGTGACACACTCACAGACACACAGACACTCACTCTCACTCAGACAAACACACACACACACAGTCTGTCACTCACACACACACACACTCACACACACACACAAACACTCACCTGCACGGCAGTGGGCCCCCCACACGGCAGGAGGGGTCGCACATGGCAGCGGGGGCAGCACCGGGTGAGGGATTTCCCCTGCTTAGAGCAGGCTTAGAGCAGGCTTAGAGCAGGGAGAGGGTGACAGAGAGAGGGAGAGGGTGACAGAGAGAGGGAGAGGGTGACAGAGAGAGGGTGACAGAGAGAGGGAGAGGGTGACAGAGAGAGGGAGAGGGTGACACAGGTAGACGGAGAGGGTGACACAGGGAGAGGGAGGGTGACACAGGGAGAGGGAGGGTGACACAGGGAGAGGGTGACACAGGGAGAAGGTGACTCAGGGAGAGGGTGACACAGGGAGAGGGTGACACAGGGAGAGGGTGACACAGGGAGAGGGTGACACAGGGAGAGGGAGACACAGGGAGAGGGTGACACAGGGAGAGGGTGACACAGGGAGAGGGTGACACAGGGAGAGGGTGAGAGGAGAGGGTGACACAGGGAGAGGGAGAGGGTGACACAGGGTGAGGGAGGGTGACACAGGGAAAGGGAGGGTGACACAGGGAGAGGGTGACACAGGGAGAGGGTGACACAGGGAGAGGGTGACACAGGGAGAGGGTGACACAGGGAGAGGGTGACACAGGGAGAGGGAGGGTGACACAGGGAGAGGGAGGGTAACACAGGGAGAGGGGGGGTGACACAGGGAGAGGGGGGGTGACACAGGGAGAGGATGAGACAGGGAGAGGGTGACACAGGGAAAGGGTGACACAGGGAAAGGGTGACACAGGGAAAGGGTGACACAGGGAAAGGGTGACACAGGGAGAGGGAGGGTGACACAGGGAGAGGGAGGGTGACACAGAGGAGGGAGAGTGACACAGGGAGAGGGAGGGTGACACAGGGAGAGGGTGGGTGACACAGGGAGAGGGAGGGTGACACAGGGAGAGGGAGGGTGACACAGGGAGAGGAAGGGTGACACAGGGAGAGGGAGGGTGACACAGGGAGAGGGAGGGTGACAGGGAGAGGGAGGGTGACAGGGAGAGGGAGGGTGACAGGGAGAGAGGGAGGGTGACAGGGAGAGAGGGAGGGTGACAGGGAGAGGGCGAGGGTGACAGGGAGAGGGAGGGTGACACAGGGAGAGGGAGAGAGAGAGAGGGTGACACACTCACAGACACACAGACACTCACTCTCACTCAGACAAACACACACACACACAGTCTGTCACTCACACACACACACACACTCACACACAAACACCTGCACGGCAGTGGGCCCCCCACACGGCAGGAGGGGTCGCACATGGCAGCGGGGGCAGCACCGGGTGAGGGATTTCCCCTGCTTAGAGCAGGCTTAGAGCAGGGAGAGGGTGACAGAGAGAGGGAGAGGGTGACAGAGAGAGGGAGAGGGTGACAGAGAGAGGGTGACAGAGAGAGGGTGACAGAGAGAGGGAGAGGGTGACAGAGAGAGGGAGAGGGTGACACAGGTAGACGGAGAGGGTGACACAGGGAGAGGGAGGGTGACACAGGGAGAGGGAGGGTGACAAAGGGAGAGGGAGGGTGACACAGGGAGAGGGAGGGTGACACAGGGAGAGGGAGGATGACACAGGGAGAGGGAGGGTGACACAGGGAGAGGGTGACACAGGGAGAGGGTGACACAGGGAGAGGGTGAGAGGGTGACACAGGGAGAGGGTGACACAGGGAGAGGGAGAGGGTGACACAGGGAAAGGGAGGGTGACACAGGGAGAGGGAGGGTGACAGAGGGAGAGGGTGACACAGGGAGAGTGTGACACCGGGAGAGGGTGACACAGGGAAAGGGTGACACAGGGAAAGGGTGACACAGGGAGAGGGTGACACAGGGAGAGGGAGGGTGACACAGGGAGAGGGAGGGTGACACAGGGAGAGGGAGGGTGACACAGGGAGAGGGAGGGTGACACAGGGAGAGGGTGACACAGGGAAAGGGTGACACAGGGAAAGGGTGACACAGGGAGAGGGTGACACAGGGAGAGGGAGGGTGACACAGGGAGAGGGAGGGTGACACAGGGAGAGGTTGGGTGACACAGGGAGAGGGAGGGTGACACAGGGAGAGGGAGGGTGACACAGGGAGAGGGAGGGTGACACAGGGAGAGGGAGGGTGACACAGGGAGAGGGAGGGTGACACAGGGAGAGGGAGGGTGACAGGGAGAGGGAGGGTGACAGGGAGAGAGGGAGGGTGACAGGGAGAGGGCGAGGGTGACAGGGAGAGGGAGGGTGACACAGGGAGAGGGAGGGTGACACAGGGAGAGGGAGAGAGAAGTTGACACACTCACAGACACACAGACACTCACTCTCACTCAGACAAACACACACACACACACACACACACACACAGTCTGTCACACACACACACACACACACAAACACTCACCTGCACGGCAGTGGGCCCCCCACACAGCAGGAGGGGTCGCACATGGCAGCAGGGGCAGCACCGGGTGAGGGATTTCCCCTGCTTAGAGCAGGCTTAGAGCAGGGAGTAGCTCCGGTTAGGGGATTTCCCCTGCTTAGAGCAGGGAGTAGCTCCGGTTAGGGGATTTCCCCTGCTTAGAGCAGGGAGTAGCTCCGGTTAGGGGATTTCCCCTGCTTAGAGCAGGGAGTAGCTCCGGTTAGGGGATTTCCCCTGCTTAGAGCAGGGAGTAGCTCCGGTGAGGGGATTTCCCCTGCTAACATCTGAGCTGGCCATCAGAGCAGGAGAAGAGCAGGGCTGATGGATTGCCCGATGGGAGGGGGGGCGGATGGCCTGATGGGAGGGGGGGGCGGATGGCCCGATGGGAGGGGGGGGGGCGGATGGCCCGATGGGAGGGGGGG
The DNA here is from genome assembly GCF_040206685.1 of Ascaphus truei. Classification (NCBI taxonomy): domain Eukaryota; kingdom Metazoa; phylum Chordata; class Amphibia; order Anura; family Ascaphidae; genus Ascaphus; species Ascaphus truei. The sequence continues at coordinate 374,326,959 of NC_134485.1, forward strand.
GGGCGGATGGCCCGATGGGAGGGGGGGCGGATGGCCCGATGGGAGGGGGGGCGGATGGCCCGATGGGAGGGGGGGGGAGGATGGCTCGATGGGTGGGGGGGGAGGATGGCTCGATGGGTGGGAGGGGGGGGGGCGGATGGCCCGATGGGAGGGGGGGGGCGGATGGCCCGATGGGAGGGGGGGCAGATGGCCCGATGGGAGGGGGGGGCGGATGGCCCGATGGGAGGGGGGGGGAGGATGGCTCGATGGGTGGGGGGGGAGGATGGCCCAATGGGTGGGAGGGGGGGGTGAGAGATGGCCCGATGGGTGGGAGGGGGGGGCGACAGATGGCCCGATGGGTGGGAGGGGGGGGCGACAGATTGCCCGATGGGTGGGAGGTGGGGGTGACAGATGGCCCGATGGGTGGGAGGGGGGTCGACAGATGGCCCTGCAGGGGCTTGAGGCAGACAGGCATGGAAGGGCTGGCTGCCGGAAGGGGGAGGAGTGGAAGCGCTGAGGAGGGAGGCCACTGCTCAGAGAGCCGGAGGCGGGGTAATCTCCCCCAACAATATGAACCCGCCTCCGGCTTTTGTTTTTTTTCTCCAGCGCGAGCGCGGGAAAAGCAGCAGTGCGAGCGCGGGACATTTAAAAAACACATGTGTGCTGCTTGGGCCAATATTTACTCGCCCGGGGGTTAAATCCACCCGCCCCGGGCGAGTAAATGTATATAATTGTCGAACACTGGTCATATTAATCAAAATCCTTTTAACTTGAAATTTACTTATAATTTTGGCACAGTTAGCATCTATTTTTTAGATTTACTTATTTTTGTTACTGAAGACATGAGTATTCAAACATAGACATTTTACAAAGAGGTGGATTGTAACAAATATATAGAAGCTACAAGCAATCACCACCATCAATGGATTAGGAACATACCGTTTGGGAAATTCCAAAGATTAAGGAGAAATTGTTCAAGAAGCAAAGATTTTGAGAATCAAGCCACCTCTTTGAAAAATAAATTATTGAATAAAGGGCACCAAGAGTCAGTTATAGAGAAGGCATACAAGAGGGCCCTAGAACAAGAAAGGTCTGAAACTCTAATACAGTAGATAAGAAACGGAATAGAAAGGTAATCAATGATATTAATAAGGAGGTGTTATTTATCACTAAATTTAATGGAGCCTCAAGCCAGATCAACAGAATAGTGGCACAACATTGGGGGGTTTTACAGTGTGACCCAATCCTCAAAAAGGTGATTACAGAACGCCTAAGAATAGTTTATAGAAAGGCTGATTCTTTTAAAAATATGCTGGCACCTACATTACTCAGGAGTCAATCTGACAAGAATAAAAATATGAAGACAAGGAATGGGCGTATCAAAGGATTCTATAGGTGTGGGGGTCGTTGCCTGACGTGCAAATACATTGTCGATAAACAAAAGTCGTTTAGAGTAGACAAAACCAATCGATTATATACAATAAAAAGTTTTATTAATTGTAATCGTAGGTTTGTGATATATATTCTGTCATGTGGCTGTGGACTAAAGTATGTCGGAAGAACCAAACGTCCTCTGAAACAGCGTTTTTAGAACACAGGGGAAACATATTAAAGGGGTTCTTACACATGGAGTCTCTAGGCACTTCAAATATAAACACAATATGGATCCGAGTAGCTTGAGTGTGATAGGGATAGAGATTGTTGAGATGGGCCCCAAGGGGGGTGACCAATTTCTCAGGTTACGTCAAAGGGAAACCTTTTGGATCCATGAATTGGGTACACGCACACCGGAAGGGTTAAATGAAGAGATAGACCTGATTTCATTTTTATGCTAAGTGATTTGGTTTTAAGCATTGAGTTCATTGTGAAGTTTTATATATAATGTTGGAATTTTTAGAATTTTTTTTGGTATGTCTATTAATGTTCTATACGGATAATGTTTATATGTTAGGAATGATAGATTATTTAGTTATCATCCCAATTCAAATATTTTAATAATGTGTATTTTAAAGTATTTAGGCTTACTGTTATTAATTGATTATTTTATTATGTGGAGTAATGATATAGGGCACTCTCTAATGCTCTTATCTGCATGCCATGTATACTGTATGTTACTTGGAGGGTTGTTTAGCAGTGTTTATGTATACCAACCAGTAGGAGGAGGCAGTAAGCCTTTGATTAAGCCCTTAAACTTAATGAGTATATAAGGCAACCTGTCACCAGAGCAAACCACACACCTGACGAAGAGGCCACGCCTCGAAACATGTATGGTGGTTTGTATGGTGATACTACGACCGGATGCTGGAGTGAGATCATCCCTGCAACCGCCAGGGTTGCTGCGACGCCGTACGGAGGAGGTTACATGGTGACGCACTAGGGAGGTGTCACGAGAGACAGCAGGAACCTCCCATTACCAGAAAGGCGGAAGCAAGCAGCGGACGCGCTGCAGCAACAGGCAGAGTATCCCCCCGTGAGGACAACTCTGCATATCTCCAGCGCGGATCTGTGAACTACGGATAATTGCTTATTTTATTCGGATGTTTGTGAGTGTATTACCACTATTTGTTTCTTTGTCTTATTAATCTAGTAAAAACGTTATTGCACCAAGAAGTGTGCGCTTTCTGTTCTTCTCATCCTATGGACTATAGGGGCCATATCAAAATAACCCTGAAGAATCATTACCCTTTGCCACTTATCTCCCAATTTTTTGATCGTCTACAAGGTTCTTCCATTTTTTCTAAACTCGATCTTCGTGGGGCCTACAATCTCATACGCACTCGACAAGGGGACGAATGGAAGACGGCCTTCAATATGAGAGACAGCCATTACGAAGATTTGGTCATGCCTTTCGGACTCTGTAATGCCCCAGCTGTCTTTCAAGAATTCATGAATGATATTTTTCGAAATGTCCTCAACATTTATGTAATTGTCTATCTAGACGATATTCTTATTTTTTCTAAATCTATATCCGAGCATATCCAACACACTAAGTTAGTTCTCTCCCGTCTACATGAGAATCATCTCTATGCCAAGATGCAGAAATGTATTTTCCACCAAACATTCACTTCTTTCTTGGGATACATTATCTATGATAAAGGTTTCTCTATGGATCCTGATAAACTTAAGGCAATGGTAGATTGGCCCCGACCCACTTCTCTTAAGGCGATTCAGCGGTTTCTTGGCTTTGCCAATTTTTATCATAAATTTATCCGTAATTTTTCCGCCACAGTGGCTCCCATCACCGCCCTGATGAAGTAAGATGCGGACACATCCTCCTGGTCTCCTGAAGCATGCCAGGCCTTTGAAACCCTTAAGAAAGCGTTCGTCTCTGCTCCTATCTTACGCCATCTGGACCCTAAACTTCCTTTCACGTTAGAGGTAGATGCCTCGGATATTGAAGCAGGAGCCGTACTCTCACAGAGACAGTCCCTCAGGATAAGGTACATCCTTGCGGGTGCTTCTCAAAAAAATTCTCCCCCGCCGCTTAAAGGTTGGAGATCTCCCTTCTTTTTCTTCTGGGTATCATCCCCAAAGACTCCTGAGGAAGCTGACAGTGAAACGCAGAAGTTAACTTGCGTTGAGTCTCTGGTTCCTGTTCTATAGAAGCTTGCTGTGCCTGCAGTGCGACGCAGTCACGTGGTGCGGAAGACTGGTGGTGAGGAGAATCAAACCCGGAAGTCCTGTGGTGGCTGACAGTGGAGGAATTGCCGGCGCAGCCTGATCTCCCTGCAGCAGCCACTACGCATACAGGTTATATCTCCCACAACGGACACAGACTAAGCTCTATTTCCATTGCCTGAATTCTGGGGCTTGATTGTAAGTTCCCACTGCATCTGTGTGCCTCTTGATGTCCATCAACTAAACCTTTTTTTGCCATTTTTTACACCTGTGTGGCTACTCTTGATTTCAACCACTGTGATATGTGTACTCCTTATTTTGCTCCAGCCTCCCATCCCATAGGATTATAGCAGTGGTTATCTGTACATCTGTTTTATCCACTGTGTATGCTCCCTTAACACATCTGTTTTATCCACTGTGTATGCCCCCATTTCCAGTTGCAGGATTTCCTTATCATACAGGATTGCACTATCATTTGTGTTATTGTTTTTTCTCCCTATATGTCCATCCTGGTGTCTGTGCTCCCTGACTCTTGGACACTTCAACTATATAAGGATCTAGAAGGAAGATCCACTGAAGGTCGAGCTGCAAACTGACAATGGTTGTATATTATTCCATTTTATATTTTGCATTTATTATACTGTATTGTTTCCTCTCATCTGAAACACTCACAGGAGCGCCTGGTGATTTTTGTGTTCTTTCTATCATCCCCAAACTAATGGACAGACCGAAAGAACAAATCAGTCACTAGAGCAATACCTGCAATGCTTTATTTCTGATGCACAGGATAACTGGGTGGAACTACTCCCACGGGCCGAATTTGCTCATAACTCACTCAGAAATTAGTCTACTCAGGAATCACCATTTTTTTTATGAATTACGGATTTCATCCAGCACGTCTTCCCATCTCTTCCAATCCTTTCGGAGTTCCAGCAGCAGATTCCAAAGTGAACTCATTCCAAAATTCTTGGAAGAGGATTAAGAAGACTCTGCAGGAGGCAGTACTCAAACAAAAGACACAGGCGGATCGCCATAGCCGCAAGGCACACAAGTTTAGGTTAGGAGACAAAGTGTTGCTTACTTCTAAGAACATAAGATTGAAGACACCTACACTGAAACTGGCTCCAAGATTCCTGGGCCCATTCACCATTCTCAAACAGGTCAATCCTGTGGCGTACCGCTTACAACGGCCTCAATCTATGAGAATCCTGGTGGTCTTTCACGTCTCATTGTTAAAACCTGTTGTTCGAAGTTCTGTTTCCTGACGTCTCACCTAAACCTCTACCTGTCAGCGTACAGGGTCAAGAAGAATTTGAAATTCAATCCATAATCGATTCGAGATACTCCAGAGGTGGTGTCCAATTCCTCGTACACTGGAAAGGCTATGGACCAGAAGAACGCTCATGGATTCCTCTTCGTCAGATCCATGCTCCCGGCTTGTTAAAGTGATTCCACGCCAGGTTTCCGCACAAGCCTTATGGGAATCTTCCTGTGGCTGATCCTAAAGGGGGGTACTGTAAGGAATCGGGGAACACGTCCTTTGCGACGTGTTCCCTCCTTACCTGTCTTATCTCAGATCTCTGCTCTGGCACCAGTGCACGCGCGCACCCCCGCTCTGCTTAGAGTGCACGCATAGCTCTTCTAGTGTGCCACAGAGCTTAGCTCCGCCCCCTCGGACGCGCCGCACTTCTCTCAAGCGCTCTCCAGCTGCGTGGCAAGTATTAATTTTGCCCACTTGTCTCCTGCAGCCAATCCTTGCCTCCGCCTCTCTTGCTACTGGTTCCTGTTTCCCATAAGTACCCTGCTCTCACTCCCAGTCATTGCTGAGCATAACTTGTTGTACCCTTGAGCCCCTATGTCTGTTGTGCCCTGCTCCTTGTCCTGTGTTTATCTTGCAGTTTAACCCTTCGTGTACCGACCCGGCTTGACCTTGGAACCTCTCTGGATATTGACCCCAGCATACTCTCGACTCTACGGACCTCTACAACCCAGACCACGGCTATACGGACCTCCACAATTCTAACCTCTCCAACCCCAGACCACGGCTAACGGACTTTGATTATTCTGAACTCTCTATTCCAAGACCTTGGCAAGTATTGATTAACCCACTCGTTCCAATCCAGACCCGGCTACGTTAGACAATCTGCCTGCCAGGCACGCTTCCGCTGCTGTGGGTGCATGGCTTGCTACTTCCCTACCGTAGTATCGGGGTCCTGCCTTGCTCATGGGCAGTGCAAGCGTTACATCGCAGTAATATTAATACTATCCATTCAGTAACACACACATTGCCTATGCATTGTTGTAGGGATAATTGATTTCTCCTTTTACAACCAAGCTCCTTCTAAATCTCCTCATTGCTTCATCCTTAATAGTTCAACAATCCATCCTTTCCAGTGTTGCTATACAGCGTAAACAATAACCAACCCTAACCCTTTTCCATCTCTTATGCTTCAATATTATCCTTTCTAGCTTCTCTAGTCCATCAATCTTTGCTGGTAGAAATCCAGTATCTCACTTTCTTCATGCTCTGTTACTGCTTCTCCCCTCCTGAAATCCTTTTGCTAGCTATCCATCAATTTTGCATGACCTATACCATTCAATTTTTTTTTATTTAAAAAAAAAAAAAAAAAAATTATTGGGTTTTTTGGAAGGTAGGGTACAGCATAACATATCACGACAAGCTGGTACAGAAGACATTAGTTTTTTTTTTTTTAACAGATTGGTAATAGTATAGCTTCCACACAACCTGTTAGGATCTGAAAGGATCCAGCCCTCCTCTCCGTCCGGAGGGGGATGTTAATGGATCTGCATCCATTCTCCTTTTCGAGAGGAATAAGGATAGTTAAAAGGGAGAAAGGAAGAAAGAGGGGAGTGAGAGAGGGGGGGAGGGATGGGGGGGAGGTATGGAGTGGCATAAGAGAGGGCCACCCTGGGCTCGACATACACCTAACTCTAGAACAGAGTTCGTATTTTTTATGGGGGTTTAATCATATGGCCAAGCTTCCCAGGTTTTGTTGAATTTGTCTAGTTCTTGTTTTAATCGAGCTGATAGGAGTTCCATCAGACAGACTTCCCTGATTCTGGTGAGGACCATCTCCCTGTTGGGTGGTCTAGTTTTTTTCCATTTTGACACTATTGAGCGGCGGGCTGCCGTAAGTACAAAGGATGTTAATTTTTTGATCTGAGGGGGAAGGCCTTCTATAGGCTTGCCCAACAGAAATGACACTGGATCCAGCGGGACCTCCACCTCACTTATCTCCTCCACCATAGTTCGGATCATATCCCAAAAAGGGGCCAGCACGGGACAGGTCCACAGTATGTGTACCAGGTCTCCCTGCTGGCCGCAACATCTCCAACAGAGGTCTGACAGGCCAGGGAAGGCCTGGCTCAGCCTACTCGGGGTGAGGTATTCTCTTTTGTTTTAATGCTCTAAACACCTCTGCTCTTACGTAGTGATGGGCGAAACTGTCAAGATCCATTTTACAGAATTTCCTTGAGCTTTCCATTAAAAATCTGTTCTGCGGTGTAAAATCCATCGGCGGATTGTTCCAGTTTCAATCCATGTGGATTAATCTAAAACCGCCGTTGGATACAATCCGCTGGTTGATTTTACCAATCCAATCCGCAATCCGCTGGTGGATTTTACCAACCTAATCCAATCCGCGATCCGCTGGTGGATTTTATGAATCCAATCCACATATTTGCGTGGATTGCTGAATCTAGCGGCAAATTGAAGAACACGCGGATTGAATTGTAGGTGGTAAAAAAAAAAAAAAAAATCTGAAAAAGACGAAATCGCTCTTTTTGAGATTGATTCGCGGAAATCCGCGAACCAAAAAAAGCTGGCTGATCCGCGGCGGATCCGAATCCGCCCCCATTTCCCATCTCTACTCTTACATCTCAGTTTTAATCTTGTGCTATCTTCCTTGACTCTGCATGTAAAATCTCACCTTCTTAATGAAGCATGTCCAAAGCACACATATGCTACTCTTTTGAGATATACATACTCCGAGCCATGCTCATGAACCAATGCAATCACGTGTACTCCCCCTGCCTCTGTACTTCTGATAACTCACTGCTTACACTGTAAGAACTTTGAGACAAGTAGTTAACTAGTTGCCTTGGAATCTTCACAGCAAAGGGTCCTTTGTGCCCCATTGCACATAGCTGCCAAATGTCCACATCATGGGCACTGACCTGCAAATGTCAAAAATAATCGGATTTACTTGTGACTCCAAAATTAATTTTTTACAAGAATTTTCTAATGTTCCAGCCTTCTACATTTAGCAACTTGTACTCTTAGGCCTGTGTTTAGCAAGTACAGAGCCCAGCAAACTTAGGCTGGATTAGTCAGTTGTTAATGGTTGTTGGCTCTGCACTGTCAAGTTGATAGTAGGCTACAAATACACGGTCTAGGACACTTGGTCACAGTGGTTTTGCCGTGGCTAAGTCACAGTGTTTAGCTGCCACCCACATCGTCTTAGGGTCTTCTCGCCGCCGGTCGTTTCGCTGCCAAGGTAAACCCCTAACCTTACCCCTTACCCTAAAGACCTCTAATCTTAAGCCCTAATACTAATGTTACCCCCTACCCTAAAAACCTAACTCCTTACCATAAAACCCATATCCTTAACCGCCTACCCTAACCGCTAAAACTACTTAAGTTAACTTACCTTGTTGGTGACACAAGCGGCAGCCGAGTGTCCAGCGGTGGAGAGGCTGCAGAGAAGAGTCCCTAGGTGGCTAAATGCTGACGGCGACTACTGTAAGTCACGGTGACATGACCGTGACCAAATATCTGATTCCAACAAATACATTATATGGCAATAACCATTACCAAATGCTTAAAAACGCTTACCAAATTAAATACTTAGCGACAGATCCACAAAATTCAGTTCAGTCTGCCTATGTAACATACTCCTATCCAAATCATTACTGGATGTTATTTTCCCTGAGGCTAACGCAAATTCACAGGGCTAGTTATACAATAGCCATTAGTGATCTTACTAGCAAAGGCTTAACGGTATATTAAATTAGCACTGAAATAGCATGACTATAGTCCAAAGTGGTACGCAGTTTATATCCCTCCAAACACACCTTTAGACAACACGTGGATAGACATCAGGTATCTCAGATGTGTTCCTTAATGTGCACAGTTATCTCTCTAGGTTTTCTCTCTCATTTCAGGTTCTGAATGGGAGGTGTAACAGGGAAGCAACCCTGTCTCAATGAAGCTGCAATACAAAGCCTCAGTATTCTGAAAATCCAGCAGAGAACTGGTTAATTGCAGCTAGTCAATTAACCTGCTCCACCTGAGTAATCCAAGTAGGTTTAAAACTCCTGTTGAAACAGACCCAGAGAGACTCTCTTGAGCATACAGGATACTGTGTGTTGATAACAAGACTCCAAGGGAACAGTTCTCTCTTCCAGGGTGCAGCAAACCCAGGAACCTACCAGAGGCTTGACCCTCTACAAACACCCATCCACCCAGAACCCGAGACAGACTTGAATGGCCACCTGCATTGAGGACCTTTCTGAGACTTTGGGTGATAGACTGGTAAGGGGCTTTTCCTCCCTGTCTTGTAAAAGAGGGACTGAGGAAGTAAGTTAGCCCTTACAAAGGGATAGGTGTTTGTTTTTGTATATTTTTGTTTGCTGTGCTGTTTAAAGGGAAAGGCTCAATAAAGCCATATGTTAATTTCATCCTAAATGGTCTTCATTTGCATACCTCTGCACATATCTCTTACAGGAGGGAACACCTCATTAGTGACCTTTGATGATATCCGTTAGCACTTAACTATGCGTTAACTTAAGTCTTCAACCTCATATTGTACCTCAAATGATATTGTGATTAGCACCTAAAATCTCGGTCTAATATATTGAGTTTGTTTTGTGCAAATATTCTTATTCAAGTCTATTTTAATTTGATGTACATTTTAAATGAGGTTTGTCACACTGACCAAACACAATGCTCTACTGTTTACTTATATGTCGTTGTATGTCAATTTGTACAATTGCCACATTGATGTAGTCAACAACAAAGGAACGACTGAGCACAAGCCCTCACAGCACAGTGACATCATTAGATTAAAGAAAGACTAAGGATACATAAATTATATTGTGATATATGTCATATATTTACATTGGAATTGGAAACATTCGACCAATGCGGTTTATCTCATAAGACAAAGAGAAATGTGCCTTTTAGCATCAAAATATTAAAGATACTTTGCTCCAGTTTTGCAATTTGGGAAGTATCAAAAAGAGGCATTAGGGAGGAGTTATATCTCAATGTTTAATATTGTGTGCCTCTGTACAGTACATCACTTTCTCCTGGTATCATTCATAAACAAATCTGCTACATTTAAGGTGGTTTAACTTTTCTGGCTTCTAACAGTCTGCACAAAATGTAAGAAACAGTTTCTTAAATTTTAAAGAAAAATGGTGCAGTGCAGTGATACACTATTCTCTTGGGGTTATTTAATAAATTGTGATCGTGCCTATCTGGCAACTATCGCACGGACACTCCCATTGAACACATTGGGAGATTATACATGATCGTGCCCCGATCAGCACTATGACAGCTTAATGAATAACCCCCATAGACCTCAATATGTCTGTATGCAGATGTGGCCTTTGTTAAGAAATAGACGCAACAAAAGGGGGAATTTCATGGTGCCTAAGGCTACGCTTATATTGCCGGCGACAGAGACGTCACGGCAAAACAAATGCATTGCCGCCGTCGTGTACGCTTATAGTAATCACGACGCGACGGATTGGTCGCGATCGCTGGAAGGCATCTGTATTTGATTTTCCAGTGACTGTTGACCTGACCGTAGCGTCGCTGTCGCTGGCACTGTAAGCGTAGCCTTATGCTCTTGCTGAAGAAGTTAAAGTATAGTGGAGACCCTTCTACCCATCCAGGGCATTTATCACGAGGAAATGCCCTGGATGGATGTGTGGGTGGGTGGGTGACTGGGTGGATGTGTGGGTGGGTGACTGGGTGGATGTGTGGGTGACTGGGTGGATGTGTGGGTGGGTGACTGGGTGGATGTGTGGGTGACTGGGTGGATGTGTGGGTGACTGACTACTTATCAGTGTGGTGCTGTACCTGTTTGGCAACCAGGAGGGCTGAACTTCCGCCACGGGGAACCTGGGGTGAATTACTCTTACAACTACTATATGGTGCAGCGCCTCCACCTGCGATGGCTCCCAGCAGAGCGGGAGTTGTTCCTCGCAGGACACATACAAATGAACTCATACACTGGATGTAAAATAGCAACGGTCTTTACTATATGCAGAATGTAACATACTGTAACACATACATCAGCAATACACAACAAGATATATGTACCACCCTCTGCCACTAGCTGGCAACTATAACCTTGCCCCTAACTGGGCTATAACCTTGCCCCCTTCCCAACCCCGTGTCCAAAGAGTCCAAGCCCACCCAAGTGTGTGAACAGGCCTGTCACATGTGAGGAGAAAGTTAAAGTTGGTGCACGTGTGCAAGGTTGTAAATACCTGCCCAGGTGTCTCTACACCTGGGTGTCTTCGCAAAGGGTCTACCGGCGCCGCTTGGTCCAGCGCTGATCTGTACCTCCACGTGGGATGGGGTCCAGCCGGACGTCCCACCGTAAGGCCAGTCTCTGGATCAGCAACACAGCACACAGGAACATGCAGCAAACCCTTTCACTGGGTCCCTGCACTAAGGAACTACACAGGGTCTCTCTCTCTTCCTGCACTAAGTAACTGCACAGGTACTGTCACTAGGTCCCTGCCTAGCACACAGCTGAAGGGGCACAGGGTCCTTACCTAAGGGCCTGTCCCTATGAACACTCACCCTCACTAGTGGGGAGTCAGGGCCTCAACTCTAGCCTGGGGATTTCTGGCCTATGGCAGAAGCTCGCAGCTCTCTGCCCCCTTCTTTCCCCCTCTGTGTCCTCAGCCTGACTGAACAATCCCTGTCTGCACACAACATTGTATCTTCTTTGCAGCATGAGAATCTGTCAGCCTTAGTGGCTGTCTGACTGCATGTGACAGGGATCATAGGGCGGCAGTGGATATTCACAGTTGAGTGCAAATAGCCGCACGGCTATTCGCACTCAGTAAACATCCCAGCCTGGAATCGAACCCTTGTCACCTTACGGCTATTCGCACTCAGTAGAACTTAACTGAGTGCGAATAGCCAAGCTGTTATGAACAGGTTTCTATGCCTTTATTCACCAGGAAAAAATCAGGAAGTCTTATAGCTCAGTGGTTATGCAACAGGCCATTCGCATAGTGGACCAGGGTTCCATTCCTGGCAGGGATGTTTATTTTTTCCATTTTATTTTCTACTGAGTGCGAATAGCCGTGCGGCTATTTTCACTCAGTAGAAAATAAAATGGATAAAATAAACATCCCTGCCAGGAATCAAACCCTGGTCCCCTATGCTAATGGCCTGCTGCATAACTGCTGCATAACCACTGAGCTATAAGACTTCCTGATTTTTTTGCTGGTGAATAAAGGCATAGAAACCTGTATATAACAGCTCGGCTATTCGCACTCAGTTAAGTTCTACTGAGTGCAAATAGCCGCACGGCTATTCGTACTCAGTTAAGTTCTACTAGCTCGGCTATTCGCACTCAGTTAAGTTCTACTAGCTCGGCTAGTCGCACTCAGTTAAGTTCTACTGAGTGCAAATAGCCGCACGGCTATTCGCACTCAGTAGAAAATAAAATGGAAAAAATAAACATCCCTGCCAGGAATGGAACCCTGGTCCACTATGCAAATGGCCTGCTGCATAACCACTGAGCTATAAGACTTTCTGATTTTTTCCTGGTGAATAAAGGCATAGAAACCTGTTCATAACAGCTTGGCTATTCGCACTCAGTTACGTTCTACTGAGTGCGAATAGCCGTAAGGTGACAAGGGTTCGATTCCAGGCTGGGATGTTTACTGAGTGCGAATAGCCGTGCGGCTATTTGCACTCAACTGTGAATATCCACTGCCTCATAGGGCATTCC